>NC_052503.1:68367172-68544243 GCF_016617805.1 Bactrocera tryoni | reverse complement strand
ATATATTTTTTTATTTTTTTTTATTTCATGAAATTTAAAATTTTTTGTGTTTTAAAATAACATTATTTGCTTATAATTATTATTTTTTATTTTACTTAATTTTTGTATATTAAATTTATTTTTATGTGTGCATTTTTTTGTATATAAATTTCCATCATTTTCTGATATTAGTTTGCATGGGAAATAATACTGAAATACATATTTGACACTTTCAGCGTGTGGCAGCATGTCGACTGTATGGGCATCGATCGTCAGAATATACCCGATGAATACCAGTGTGAAGTATGCCAGCCGCGACCGGTGGATAAGGCGCGAGCACGTGCACTGCAACTAATGAAACGCAAAGAGCAAACTCAGCTTTTACTTTCGGCACAGTCAGCACATGCGACCGGTTCTACTGGCGCGTACTTAAGTGGCGCTAGCGGAGCAGGCAACCTAAGTGGCAATTATCAGTTGCAAGATGGACAACAAAGGCATCTGGGCGGCAGTAACTCAAATGCGTTTATGTTGGGTAGTGGTGCTGACGGCAACATGCATGGGATGCCAACTACCACGACGCTCGGCACGACCAAGAAAGGTAAGGTACTGAAGAAAACCGCCAAAGATGCAGCTGCTGGTAAGAAATCCAAAAAAGCCGAGAAGCTGGCTGCTTTAGGTGGCAAACCGCCGCGCAAAGACTCGGGCGCCACCAAGAAGACAACGAAACGCAAGTCAAAGAGTAGCGATGGCCTGAGCGCCACCGCAACAGCTGCTGAAAAGCATGCAGCCAATTTGCGGCAATGGATTGAGAATTACGAATTGGCCGTAACCAATCACTATTCGCCCGAGTTGCGTGCGCGTCTACATGCCATCACCAAGCAACCGAGTCTGCTGCAAAGCATTCTAAATACGGAGAATCGCGCGCTGAAAGAGTGCTGCAATAATGGTTTGGAGAATCGTGCCACCACTGTGCCACATGCAGGCGGTAAAATACTTATTAGCAACATGGATATTGCGCCGAGTTGCCCCATCTTCGAATTGCGCGGCAAATACATGCTTAGTCCGCAGTATAAAACACAAAACGCGTCGGTGAATATGAATTCGCCGCCGCCCAGCAATTTTCTAGCAGCTACGTTAAAAGCGCATAAAACGCCAGGTCCCTTCATTTTCTTCTACCAGTTACCGGACGCAGAGGCGCCCATGCAAACGATGAACCAAGATGGCTCATATCCGCCGCTGCCGCCACAACCAGCTTATCTCAAGGGTCCGGAGATATGCGTCGATACACGTACCTACGGCAATGAAGCGCGTTTCGTGCGTCGCTCGTGTCGCCCCAATGCCGAAATACAGCATCTCTTCGAGAAGGGCACAATACACCTCTTCATTGTGGCAACAATGCGCATACGCGCCAGCACCGAGATCACCATCAAGCATGAGCCACACGATTTGCTGGCGATTGATAACAAAAAAGCGAACGCCAGCAATTGCATTGTGCAGCCGACGAGCACAGCATGCGCATGCGGTCTACTCAAGGATTGTCTCTTCGGTCCACCGCCGACGCAACAGTCTTTGGGCGCGGGCGGCGCAACGAAATCCAGCAGTCGCAAGTCATCACTCGCCACCACCCTAAATGGTGGCGTACAGCTCAACAGCAGCGCGGCGGCAATGCAACTGACCATGGGTGGGTTGCCAGCCGGCAGCAATAAGAAGAAAGGCGCCGCGCAAAACATCAATCGCAATCGTTCGACTTCGTCCAGTGGTGACAGCAGCATCGGCACAACCGTCGCACCTGGCATGAATAGCCCGAGCGTTGCTTTGCCTACAGCGCCGCTGAATATGAACGCCAGTCTGAGCAATAGCTCGTACAAAAGTAATGGTGGTCTTAACATTTTGTCGGCGCATGCGCTTGCCGCGTCGGCTGCAGTGCCCAATAACAATGGCAATATGAGCGCCACCTCCTCGGTTTCGAGCGTAATGCATGATTCGGGTATTTGTACCTCGTCATCGTCGCCATCCGTGTCGATACCGTCACCTACAACCTTACACATGCACTCACCGACGCCACAGGCGCAGTCGCAACCACAACAACAAGCTCAGCAGCAGCAGTCCGTACCAGCAGCAACGGGCGCACAGCGCGGCAGCACCGGCGCGCTCTTTGTGCAACACAGTCCGCAGCAACAGCAACAACACCAGCAGATCTTAGGCGCTTTGCCAACACCGTTGCTCTTGTCGCCGTCACAGCAATTGGTGCAGCTGCCAACGCAACCGCCACAGCAACAAGTACCAGCTATAACCAACAACGTAAGCGCACCCTTGTTGCAAGAGGTGACCAGCGCTGAAACAACAACGCCTACCGCATTGGCACCAGCGAGCGGCCCGACGCAGCCGCAGACAACTTTACTCATTCAACAGTCGCAAGAGCAACAACTGCACCACAGCGAACTCACTGGTCCGACAATAAGTGATGCGTCTTTGGCCGCGGCGGCAGCGCTGCAATCGCTCAACACTGCTGTAACGCTAACCAGCAGCTGCGCAACGTTAGCGCCAAGCGCCGCAATAAGCAATAACAGTAGTGTTGTTGTTATCACGCCTGAAACCATAACGTCTCGCGGAGTTGAGGCGAGTGAGGCCGAACAGCAGCAGCAACAGACACAATACTTTGTGGCCACCCCCATGCCGCCAGCTCAGCAGGATATCGTAGATGGCAACATGCAAGAGGCTGCGCATCAGCAACAGCAACAACAACAACAGCAACCACCACAAAGTTTAACCACAGTTGATCTACCACCACCGACGCAGACCCACGTTGCAATTGGCGCCGCCTCGCCTAATGCTGGCCCGAAGTCGCCACAGAAGCACAGCAACAACGCAGCGCACGCCGCGTACGTACCACCGAATAGCGCGCGTAGCCATAAAACTCCTGCCACCAAGTCGTCGAGCTCGCGTTCCACCAGTTTCTCCGAGGACGATCATCAACAGCAGCAACACAACACGAGCAGCGGTAGCGTCAATGATGACTCAACAGTCGTGACACCAAACTCCAAAGACAAGCCAAAGCTTTCACGCGAAGATCGTAAAATGGAGGCCATATTGCGTGCGATTGAGAAAATGGAACGCAACCAGCAACGTAAAAATCAAACCAAATCTGGTGGCAGTGCGTCCTCCGGCGCCACCAAGCGACGCAATAGCAACAGTAATTCGCCAACCACGCCCACCAAACGTAGCATGGGCGAGCTGAGCAGCAGCAGCGGACGCGTATCGGCGGCTAATGCGCGCAAGAAAAAACGCAAAGCACACAAATCGTACAGCGGCCACAGCGCACAGGCGCGCAAACGCCGCAAAAGTCGCATGAACAGCAGCAACGAATCCGTTGACGACACAGGCAATAGCGCTGGCAATGCCAATGTGCATTCGGAGGCAGAGTCCACATCATTGTTATCGCCAGCGGCGCCATTAGCAACCACAGCACCCAATTATCAGCATACGCAAGCGGAGCACAGCGATACGCTCGCGACCACTAACGAAGATCAGGCCGCGGGGCTGCTGCTCGCTTTCGCCAATCCCAATCTGAAAATGTCGCCGACGCCACAACAATCACCGCAAGCAGTGCCATCACCAACCGCACAACAGCAGCAACAGTACGCGGCGCACTACGCGCTGGAGCAATTGAAATCGCCGCAACATCGCACGGCAAGCAGTGGTGGCAATGGCGCCTCACCGCCCGCCACGCCAGTGAGTTCGGCCTGCTTGCTAATCGAAGCGGCAGTTGGACCGCTGCAAGAGCACATGGACGGCGCCAGTCCAAGTGGTGAGTTCAAATACCCCAATAAAACGAAAACGAAGAAAGTACTCATGTCCAATTGGCTGCTGAATCAAGTAGATGCCGACACCAGCGGTAGTGACTCACCGCCGCCGACTGCGCCAACACCACCACCAGCGACGAATAGTAACGGCGCTGACGCATTAGTGCCACAACCAACAGCCTTGCCAACTGGCGCAATGCTTGGCTTGGACTCTTTGGTACAAGCGGCGACAATGTGTGACTATAGAAAGCAGCACAACGAGCCGGATGCCAGCTATATGCCCAACGATGCGCATTGTGGCGCGCCCATGAGCGTAGATGAACCAGAGAATCTGAGCATGGTAGCGCAGAAAGTGGAAGAGTTCATACAGCAAACAGAGCGCGGCAACAGCGGTGTCTATAATCCGGCCACAATCGCTGGTGCTGGCGGTACACCACGCAGTCTACTGCATCTGCCGCTGCAGGTGAGCACTTGCAGCAACAATTCCTCGGTCAAGAAACGTTGGTTGCGCCAAGCGATCAGCGAGGAGACCACCACAGATGAGTCGATGACGCCAACACCTACCGCTGCAGCCATGTCCGCAGGCTTGCAACATGCTTCACCCACAACCGCGGCGGCGGCCGCTCATTTGAACGCGGTGATGAATGTGCCCAATGGCTTTACGACGCCGCTGAAGAAGCGTCGACTTATCATCAGTGGCGACGTGAAGGAGGAGGAAGATGTGGGCGGCAGCAGTGTAGCTTCACCGGCAGCTGGCGTTAGCAACGTTTTCGAGTCGCCAGTAATTGGACTAGTCAAGGCAGAACCAACAGCAACGGCACCCACCGCCGGTATGCTGACAAGGGCAGCGGGTAGCGATGCCGAAGTGGATGTGATGAATGTAAACGCTGGCGTAACGTCAGGTGCGTGTATAAAGCATGAGGCTGAGACGAGCGATGAGGAGGAAGTCGATGATGAGGAGGATGATGCAGAGGAGGAGCGCGATGATGTCGATGTCGTAGGTGGCGTTGGCGTACATGAGCTGCAAACAAGTGCAACAACAACAATAGCACATGTGACAGATACAAGGTTTAAGCAGGAAGTAACTACAAAGGTAGAACGCTTGTTGGAAGCGCCGCAACAGCTGGAGACAGCAGCGGAAGAGCTAAAGTCCGACGCTATGCTTATTGATCAAGACGATGATGTGGATATCTTGCGTTCGCCTAGTCCAGGACATCAGCAAATGCTCGCCCCCGAAGATAATCTGGTCAAAATTGAACCGGAAGACACAAGTGGCGGCGATGATGTTAAAATTGATGTGGAGCGCGAAGAAAGCATGGCGGGTGATAAGTTCGAGGAGATGGTATTAATGCAAGTGAAGAAGGAAGAGGCCGCAAATGAAGTTGCTGAACGCTCAATTACAACTGAAGCAGCAGACGGAGCTAAAGTCAATGCAGCGGAGAATGAAAAGCCCATAAAATCTGCGCCGACTGAAGAAAATGCTCTTGTGGCGGATGAAAAACCATACAAGCAACCAAAGAAGGAAGAGCAATTACAGACGTTTACAGCAATTAACCATAAAGTGGAAACTTCGCAAGCCTTGGAGTCTATATACAGCACTGCGCCTGTGGACGCTCAGGAACGCATATCCACCACACCCACCAAAACATCGCCATTAAAATTGCTCACACTCGATGGCAGCAGCATGATTTCGTCCGATGAGCCGCTCAAGAAACGTCTCAAGTTGGAAACCTCAACAGTGGAGATCTCAGCTACAGCGACGGAGGTGCAACAAACTTCGTTGCTAAAACCGTTATCAGCGCGCATGCACGAAATGTCAAAGCACAGTGACGATAAGGACATTGTGCCAACAACAACAGTTGCAACTGCTTCACCAGCCGCATTAACCAAACCGACAGCGACGTTTAAAGTTGAGAACTGCGCGCCGAACACGCCTTCAACCGCGGCCATACAACCGAATTGTATGACATTTTTAGCGGCAGCCGCAGCTGCTGCTATTGAGCGCAAACCACCACCACCGCCACCAGTTACAACGGCAGCAGCGCAGGCGCCAATTACTACACAGTCTACAACAACAATTGGGTCAATAACTACAAACACCAACAGCGCCACACCAGCAGCGCCTGCCGTCAACGCGACGAACTCGGAAGCTGGTACTGTTAGTGTCAATAATGTGGCAACGCCATTGCCGAATAGCGGTAGCGTATCGACGGCGCTCGCGCCACGCAAACAGAATGCCGCTAACAACAATAATAGCAATGAACGCAAAGTACCGCTAACCGATGATGACATACAAGCCTGTCTGCATTCCTTCCACAAGGAGAATATACTGATTCTACAGTCACGCAACAACAAAAAGTCGAAAACGAATTCCACCACAACAGCAGCGATTGGCGGTAGCGCCAACGAGTTGGTGGGTAAAAGTGCCAAGTTAACGGAAAACAAATCCTCAGCCACAACGAATTATTCGTCGCATCACAGTCATCATTCTACGCATGCGCATAACGACACCGCGAAAAGTGCGGGCAGCAGCAGCAAACACAGCAGCGCTTCCAAGTCGTTGACCAATTCGAGCAGCAGTGGCTCGTCTTCGACTAAGAAATTGCATAAGAAGGAGCGCAACGGCAAGGAGCGTAGCAGCAGTAGCAGTCGTTCTTCTTCGGCGCACAGTGGCAAGTTGTCCAGTTCTAGTTCCAAAAAGGTGTCCTCATCATCATCGCACAAAAAGGATTATGTCAGCGGCAAAAGTAGCGGCAGCTCCACACCGGTGCCGAGCGCCAAACAACAAACACATAGCAGTGCAACGAACTACAACAACTCGACCAATAGCAACAGTGCGTCTGCTGGTGGCGATGCCAAAGATCGCGCTGATGAACGCCGCGAACGCGACAATAATCGCTTCGATAAAGAGCGCCATCATCATCGTCATCGCACCACGTCGTCATCATCGAATGCCAGCACTGCAGTGTCACAATCACAAACACCCGCTGCGGCCAACTCAACAACACCCACGCCACCGCCGCCCATCAGCAAGAAGCGTCAGCTGAATTTCGAGCAGGAACTTACGAAAGATTTGCCATTGGTGAATGCCGTCACCAGCAACAGCAATCGGCATCGCAAAGACAGCGGCAGCCGAGACAGTCGCGAGGATATGTTGACCTCATCTTGCTCCAGTAGCAGCAGCAGTAGTCTGGCGGCGCGTAAGAGACGTGAGTCTTCGTCCTCTTCGGGTGGCGGCAGTCGGCATCGACATAACAGCGGTGGCAGTTGTGGCGGTGCGGAAAAAGATGCTTTAGCCGCACACAAATCTGCGGTCGCTGAACATAACGGCATATTAGCCAGCACACACGTGTCGCCGCTGCCACCACCAACTTATGTGCGTGAACATGTCGCCATACCGCACTTCAATAATGTCGTCGTCAGCGGTCCACCACCACCGCTCATGGCCGCTTACTTCAGTGGCATTGGTGCGGTGCCTGGCGGTAATGTGGACGCCTCCATGGGTACGCCCATCGCCACCTATGTGCCAACGCCAGCCATGCCGCCCTCTGCAGGCACAGCGTCGCTACCGACACACAATCATAACCTCTTAAAGACACTTCCCATGCAGCCAGTGCTTAGTCATTTGAGCGCAGCAGTGCATATGCAGTCAACACTGCCAACGTTGTCTTCGGCCAACGGCGGCAACGTAACGGTTTTGCCGCCATCCTCGGCTACAGTGGCGCCAACCGCAATGCATTCTCCCGGCGCCGCTGGTGTCTTACTACCTGGTAACAGCGCAGGCGTCAATTCTGCAGCGTCCACCTACAATAGTATTTATGGCAAATTGCGTGATAACCCTTCGGCCATAGTGCCGCCGACATTGAGCGCCGTAACATCCGCGTTAGCAGGTGGTCCGTCAGTGACTCCGAGCGGTAGCGTCGGCAAAACAGCCATGACCGCGGCAACAGCCAGTACTTCAGCGAATATCAGCCTATCTGAATATTTGGACACTAAAGTGAAGAGCTACAGCACCACATTGGGCGGCTATGTAACACCAGCCCACACCTATATTGGTGGCAGTGGTCCTACAGGGGCGGTCAGCAAAACAACGAACAACAACACATCGAGCAATAGCGCGTCCACCGCTGAAAGTATAACTGCTGTGGCAACACCACTAGAGTCGCCAGTTGCCAACAAATTGCCAACACCATTAAAATTGCCGCTCACAAGAACCGCTAGCCACGATCCACGTCTCAATCCGCAGCTAAATGCACCCGAACCGCCGCCGGCGCCAAAACGTAAGCTCTCCATCAATGAGTATCGTAAGCGTATGCAATTATCAACGGACAGCACAACGCCATCAACACCCGAACCACCGGCGGTTAGTAGCACGGCCACGACGCCAACGGCACATATGACGCCCACTTCGTTGAACAACAGCTTCGTGCAAGCTTACAATAGCATTGTAAATGCTTCGCCCGAGGAGATGGCGCGACAATTGTCAGCATCGCCAACAACACTAACACTCAACAAGTATACACTCAATTCGCCGGAACGCAAGCGTCGACATAGCGGCTCCGACAAAGAGCAGCGGCATAGCGTGTCTTATGATGAGGTGTCGGGAGTGTTGAACAGTAGCACAGGCAGCAGCAGCAGTTGTGGCAATGTGAGCGATAACTCGTTGACGAATGTTAACCACGAAGACGATGGCAGAAAAGGTGAGTAAAAATATGCAAATTATAGTAGAAATTATGGGAAAGCCATAAGAGACATTAAAATAAAAATATAATTATTTGAAAATATAATGAAGTGATAAAATGAAATAAATATTTTATAGAAAAATATTTAAAAAAAAATTAAACAAAAATATGTGTAAATAATTATAGCAAATGGTTAAACATATTTAAATAATAATTTGAAATATAATAAAGTGATAAAATATATAAAATATTTAATTAAACATTTTTTTGTCATTTGTTATTAATCTTGTTAAAAATTAAACGAACAATAAATTAATAAATTAAAAAAAATAAGTAAACAAATATAATACTTAATTGAAAAAGTATAATAAAAGTTTAAAAATAATAAAATTTATTAAGGGAGTAATTAGAATATTGATAAAAAAGTACAAAAAGAACAGGCGCAAAAATAAGGACTAAAAAACAGAAAAAAAAGTTATAAAACAAAAAAAATTTGATATAAAATAATTAATAAAGTTAAAAAAAATAATAGATTTTATTCAAAAAAATAATAAAGAATAAAATTTCAATTAGAAAATATAAAATAAAAAATGATTATGAATAAAAAAAAGTAATAGAAAAAATAAAAAATAAAAAAAATAAAAAATAAAAATAATAAAATAAAAAATAAAAATAAAAAAATAAATAATAAAAATAAAAAAAATAAAAAATAAAAAATAATAAAAAAAAAAAAATAATAAAAATAAAAATAAAAAAAAAAAAAATAAAAAAAAAAAAAAATAAAAAAATAATAAAAAATAAAAAAAAAATAAAAAAAAAAAAAAAACTAGAAAAAAATCCAAGAGAAAATAAAAATAATAGGGGATAAAAAAGCAAAGAGAATAAAACAGAGTGGAGAAATAAAATATTAGAAAATAAAAAAAGAAAAAGAAAAAAACTAATAGAAAAAACTATAATAAATAGTTATTATATTAAAGGCTTTTTATTTTATTTTTTATGTTTTTTTGTTTAAAAGTTTTTAAATAAAATAAAAATAAATAAAAGATATTACTAACAAAAATATGAAATTTCAATTAAAAAGTAGAGAATAAAAAAATTATAGAACATTATAAAAAACTATATGAAATAAATAATGATTGTGAAAAAATTAAAAAAATAATAATAATAAAAAACAAATAATTAATAGAAACAAATATAAAATATTAGACAATTAAAAAACAATACAAAATAAAAAGTAATAATATAGAATAAAAAAATATTAGAAAATAAGAAATAATGGAAAATAAAAAATTAATAGAAAAACATTATTATAAAAAATAATAGAATAATTAAATTAAAATAAATTTATTTTTTTTTAATTAAAAGTTTGAAATAAATAAAATTTAAATTAAATGAAAATAAAGATGTGCTACTTCCGAAATAATAAAAAATAGGAAATTTAAATCAAAAAATAGAAAATAAAAAACAATGGAAAAATAAAATAAAATATTAGAAAATAAAAAATAATAGCAATAATTATTATAAATTAAAGCAAATTTTATTTTTTTAATTAAAATTTTCGCAATAAATAAAATTTAAATATAAAAATAATTTATTAATTTTTTGTAATATGGCTACCCAATTCTTATTTACATTAATTGTCATAAAAAAAGAAGATAATTATAGCATACAATTTTATTTTTAACTAGGTCAATTTAGCGCAGCACCCACATTACTTGAGAAACAGCAAGAGAAGCTTTGCGAACGTTTAAAACTATTGCGCAATATGAAAAAGAGTGTGGCAACGCTGAGCAGCGCCGCAAGTGAGTTTGCGAACCTCAAAAAAGGTGAGTGAACATTTCCACAACATTCTATTCATTCATACACTCCAAAATAATACATACATACCATTGATATAACCGATATTATATAACTAGTATAAGTCATCAAAACATAACTCAAAAAGTGCTTTCCGCTCAATTTACACAATTCTGGTGTTTAATGCTATACAAATTACTCACCTCATTCCAACAACCGTTACAGACTGTGATCTCTATGTGAACCGTACGAACAGCATCTCGTCCACGGACAATTTGGACAATTGTCTAGAGGAAATTTCTTCTTCCTCCTCATCATCCTCGTCCACTTCGCGCGCCTCTTCGCGTGAGGCAAGTCCCGAACGCAGTGGTGTTGTCAGCAGCAGCAGCAGTGCAAGCATCTGCAAACGTGCCACCAGCACGACTAGCTCTAACCATAAGTGGCTGCATGAGCCAGAAACAACAACAACTGCGACAAAAAGTGTGAATGTCAACGCAGCGCGTGGTGACACACCGACCAGAGACGATGTGTTGGTAGCGGCGCGATGTGGCAGTGAGTCGGCGACGTGAGGGAACAAAGGCGTAACAGGCATAAATGACGACATGTACGATGTTAATGTGGTGGAAAAGTATGCCGCGGCGGCAGCTAATATGTTGTAGTGAGACACAGTACAGCGTAGACGTGTTGGTAAGGTTGCTAATAAGTCAAGCAAGAACGAAAACTAGAGTTCTTCTACTAAAGTACACGTACCGGAGGCGCATGAGCAAACAAATGCAATATACAATTGATTTCGTTTCAATGCAATACAAGGTTCTGTTATTCCTAACCTACAACTTTTTTATGACTACTGTGAATTGTTTTTGTAAAATTCGTTTGCTGTTGCATTCTTCAATAATGCATACACACATGTACATATATGTGTGTATGTATGTATATGTATATATACTGGCTTATTGCACAGACAAAATAGAAAGAGTACCAAAAAAAGTGCGTAAAACAAGTAAACTTAACGAATCGAAAAGCAATAATAACAAATTCTGTTGATGAAGCGTTTTATATATAGTAAATATACATATGTATGAGCTATGTTGCTGTGTAACAGTGCGCAACAAAAACACCTTAATGTTAAATCAATCAATTTCCCAAAACGCCCCACTACACCCCTCTAGCTACGTATACACACCCATACACTCACACACAATGAAACCTTGAATTAGCGTAAGTTTTTAGTTTAACGGTAACTAATATTAATAATGAAGTTCAATGCAAATGTAAATAATACCTAATTAATGTTAATTACCGCGTGCGTGTGAATAATTGATAGAAATCAATATATTAGTTAATTACAAGAAAGCTTAAAGCATTATTTTTGCAACCAACAACAAATAAAAACAGTATTTGAAGTGTTTGTAGCAAATAAAGCCCAGGAAATATTTAATTTTCATACATTTTGTAGCCACTTTTGAATAACTATTGTTAACAGTGGATATTTTGAAACACACAACGTCGAAAGCCATTTCTATCTAGCCGAAATGTTGCCGGTTTTATATCTGGTATGTTATCAATTTTATATCTGGCATGCTGCCAGTTTTATATCTGGTCAAGCACTGGCATGTATTACAACAAAAGCAATAACGTTGGAAATGTTTTAAACAAATTTTTGTAGCATAATTTTGGTTTAGCGTTTTAATTTTAAAATTTTTTAATATTTGCGAAATGTTCAAAAACTTTTTTTTTTAACACAATTATTTTTTAATATCATAATTATCCAAACTTTTTAATATAAATTATGAGTTCAATTTGCCATAAAAAAGTTAATTTATAAATTAGTATTTCAATGGAAATTTCTGAATTGTATATTTTTCAATACTAAAACTGTATAAAAGTGTAATTTTCTTGCTTTGAGACTTAAACCAAAACAAAATAAATAAAAATACTTAAACCAAAAATTTATTGAAAATTTAAATAAAAAAACTATTTGATAAAAATTAATTACGAAATATTTTTTTTATTTTTTTATTATTTTTATTATTTTAATTGTTTTAATTTTTTAACTTTTGCTTTAAAAATGCTAGTAATTTCAAAAAAATTTCTTTAAAATTGCAAATGGATATTGAAATTGGCTGTAACTGCAAAAAGCGGCAGCTAATCTTTTTTTTCTTTTTTTTGTTGTTTTTGTTGTTTTTGACACTTTTCTAATTTTATTATAATTTATCAAATTTTAAATTTTTTTAAGAGTTTAACGTTTTTTAAAAGATTATAAAAAAATTTTCTTTTAAAAATTTAAAATTTTCCATTATATTCTAATTCTTCAAAATTAAATATTTCTCTTCAAATATGAAAAATTTTCAAATTTCAAAATTAAAATTTATTAAATTAAATTTTCAAAATTAAGACAGTTATTTCGCAAATTAAAAAATTTATTTTAATGATTTTCAAAATTTCTTGCAAAAAGTAAATATTTTTTCCTGCAAAAAAATTTTAAATTTTTCCAATTCATAATTAAATATTTTTTTTTTTTGCAAAAAAATTAAAAAAAAATTATTTGGAAAAATTAAAAATTTTTTTGTAAAAAATGTGTAAAAAATTTAAACTTTTTCCTTTCCTAATCTTCAAATTAAATGTTTTTTTTTTCAGAAATTAAGAATATTTCTTGCAAAAAAATAATAATCTTTCAAAAAATTTAAAGTTTTCCCTATTATATTCATAAAATTAAAAACTTGCAAAATAATTAAACAATTTGTTTTAAAAATTAAACATTTTCATTAAAAAAAAATTAAACTTTCCTATTATATTCTAATTCTTCGAATTAAATTATTTTTCATGAAATACATAAATATATTTCTTGCAAAATAATTTAAAAAAATTAAAAAAGTGTATTATAAAAAATTAAACTAAGTCACAATTTTTTTGAAAATTAATTATAAATATTCAAAAGACTTCAAAAATATGCTACAAAAGTTTCGAAAAACCATAAATGTTAAAATAAATGCTTTTCAATTTTCCAGCTTCTTTAACATTGTCGGAAACAGAAAGTTTGTCACTGCTGAGCGCATAACATAACCTAACTTTACATTAAATTCAAAATACTTATATTTTATTCAGAAAAACTGTAGAGCTACATTAGCTACTTAATTACTGCACTTAAATTTTGAAACCTATAAAAATGTTGAAAAATTTTGAAAGCTACGCATTGCTGTGTTGAAAAATATTAATGAAAAAAATAATAGTTTCCTTAAAAGCACCGAATTTTCTAATAACAGTTGACATTACTACAGACGTATGTACATGTAGATACAATACTTTCTTAACAAAAAAGCAAACACTTTCTTGCGACACACCGTTACATGCGCGTTATAATTTACTGTTTGCAAAAATTTCTCTATTTCACTTTCTCTTTTAACATTCGTTTCTTAATTATCTGTTGATAAGCCATTATTTATATATAACATATATAATACCGTATCAAACTTGCTAATTTTTTTAAATTAATTTTCTGCTGTTTTTGTATTATATAGCAATTAAAACTATACAATAAAAGCAATAAAAAATCAAATGCGCAAAACTCGAAGAACAAGTCAATGTAAATAATAATTTTTTAATATAAATACAAATAATTACTTGTTTTTTAGTTACTGACTGCAATGCTTAGGTGTAAGAATAATATCTTATAATTTAATATGGTGTGGTGTATATGCACTGGCGTGTGGGGTATATGGAAATGAAAGTTTAATGCGGTTAAAGAGTTTGAAATCAAAAGCGAAAAAATAAGACAAAAAGAGAATAAGAACTCAGAAAAAAAAATTATCAAAAATTAAGAAAATTAATTTAAAAAATTAATAAAAATAATTATAAAATTAATAAAAATAATTTAAAAAATTAATAAAAGTAATTTAAAAAATTAATAAAAATAATAAGTTTTAAAATATAAAACAAAGCATTGATTTTCCAAAAAAAATTGATAATTTTTCAAACAGAAAAAAATCGAAAAATATCTTGTGTTGTTATACAAAAGGCCGCCGCAAAGCATAAAGTTGTTACTCAATGCAAATATAACTTATTTTGCGCGTTTCTCGTTTAAACTCTGCTTGACATTTTGCGCTTTACTCCCAATTTATCGATTTTTTAAAGTGTGCCAAACCGCTTAGTGCGCTTGCAGCCTACACTAACTAATTACTACCTGATTTTATTACTATCTTTTAGTTATAAAAACGTAAGAGCGCAGCGCTAAGCTGCCTTTAGGCATTAGTTTTGTCTCCTTTTCTACTTATTTACTTTAAATAATATTCTATTAGACGCTAATTACACTTTAATGCAGCGTAAAGTGCTGAATTCCAGCGCTTGCTTGTGGAAAATTCTGAAATATATTTTGTTTTGTATTTTTCTCATTGGCGTTATTTTAGTGCAGCAAATTGCATATAAAAAACTGAAATCAGCTGGGAAGAAATGACTTGCTGCACTCCTCTTTAGCGTTTATACTTGAATTAATGTTTTTAAGCGAACTTATTTTTAGCCCAGTTTCAACATTTTTTTTACTTTTCAAACATTTTTCTGCACATTATCTAACATTGCTACGTGTACTCAATACATATTTTATTTACTCACTTTACTTTTATTTTCTTTGCGTAATTATTTGCGTTTTGTGTGCAATTAAGTGCATTACAACAAACAAAAGCAACAAATATAGCAGAAAGCAAACGTGAAAAATTAACAACAACAATTTAACTACTTATAAAACTACTACTACTCGTAAATACATATTTAATGTTTCTATAAACGAAACGCAAAACGAAATTATTTCAAAAATAACACAACTAGCCTAGTTAAGTTACTAAGTGAGCGCAGCAGCAAAATTGAAATTTAAATATGAAGTTATGAAGAAAACTACAACAAAAAAAGTAAAATTAAAATAAAAAACAATAAAAGTTGTAAAATTTCTAAAAAAAAAGTACAAAATAATAGTAATTTAATAAAAAATAAAATGTGTAAATTAAAAAACTGTTATATATATGCTTACCTTTTTCATTTTCAAAAACGTATTGAAAGTAAAATTAAATTTAAAAGTTAATTAAAAAGTAGTTTTAAAACAACTAGTTCATAAATATTGTTATACACAATCAAACTAAACAAACAAACAAAAAAAAATATAAAATAAAAAACCACTAAATATTGAAATTATAAAATTACGTCGCTATATTTATAAAAAATGTACATTATAAAAATAAAAATAAAAAACTAAACATAATTGTAATTAATTTAGTAATTTAATTAAACTACATGTAGATAATATCCAATTAAACAGTTAATATAGTTAATAAATAATATAAAATGTGTAAATATGTGAAGAAAGCAGTAGGTAGTGCTAGTGCGCTAGTGCGTGTTGTGGCCGCGTCGTAGTTGTAGCGTTAGCGAGTAAGCGTGTGGCGGTGTTGGCGTCAGCAAGGCGCAAGTGCAGGCGTTTTTTGTTGCATTGGCACTAAAAATATTTTTTCTATAAATGTACTTTTTTTAATTTTATTGCACGCGTTTTCTATGCAGGCATAGAAAATGTTAATTGGTGTAAGCGAATTGAAAACAAAAAAATAGTAGTAATAAAAAATAAAAATGTAATAAGATATAAAATAATAATAATAAAATATATAAAATGGCAAATGAAATAAGAACAAAATAAAATAAAAAGTAATAAAGTAAAAAAATATAAAAAAATAAGAATAAAATAAAATAAAAAAGTAATAAAGTAAAAATAAAAAATTAAAAAAATAATGAACAACAAATACAATTTATTTTAAATAGTAATAAAAATTACAAAAAAAATTCAAAAATTATAATAAAATATGAAAAACTAAAAATAATAATAACATAATATAAAAAATGATAATAAAATATAAAAAAATAATGAAAAATACAATTTGTATTAAGTAATAATGAAAATATACAAAAATGTCGTAGTCAATAACAAAAAATGCAATAATATAAAATGTAATTTTGAAAATTTAAAATAATAAATATAATAAAATATGAAAAATTATATTAAAATATAAAAAAATAATTAAATAGAAAAAAAAATAATGAAAAATACAATTTATTTTAAATAATAATGAACATTACAAAAAAAAATGTTTTAAAAAATTATAATTAAATATGCAAGACTGTAAAAAAATAACAAAATAAGAGAAAACAAATTATTATAAAATATACAAAAACGTAAAAATCAATAGCAAACTATGCAAAAATATAAAAATTAATAATGAAAACTAAAAAATAATAATGAAAACTTTAATGAAAATTTTAAAATTTTTTTTAAGGAAATAGTAATGATAGTTGCTTTCACAGTTTTTTTTTAATAGCAATGACAATTACAATTGATTTTTTTTATAAATAATATTACATTTTTTATGCTTTAATGAAAATTACATATCCTGAAAATTATTATTTTTTTTTTTAATTCTCAATATAAAATTTTTTTATTTAATGAAAAATATTTTGTTTTTTAAGAAATAATAATGAAGAAATACATACATAGCTATTAAAAAACTGTAAAATTTTTTTTCATTATTATCACTTTAAACAAATTTTGTATCTTTCGTTAAATAAAAAAAATAATTTAATGAAAATAATTATTATGAAAATTACCAAAAAAATTACTAAAAATAATTATGAAAAATTCAAAAAATTATTTAAAAATAATTCAAAAATTTGTTACAAAATGTTTAAAACTACAAAAATTTATTAAAAAAGAACAATTTCTTTTAAATAGTTATGAAGGTACTAAATTTCTTAAAAAAATAATAACGAAAATTATAAAAACTAAAAGAAATTATTATAAATTAATAAAAATACGAAATCAAAGAAATTTTTTTTAGTATTAAAGAAAATTTTAAAAATTTTATAAAGAATAACAGCGAAATACAATTTTTTTATATAAAGTAATGAAAATTGCAAACATTTCTTAAAAAATAAAAATGAAAATTACTTAAAAAAGTATTAAAAATTAATAAACTGCAGAATCAATAATTTTTTTCTAGTATTAATGAAAATTTCAAAACTATACTAAAAAATAATAATAAATTTAAAATTTTTTTTATGAAAAATAAAAGTAAAAAATATTTTTTTTTTATAAAATTATGAAAAATACTTTAAAAATAATGCAAATTCAAAAATTTCTCAAAAAAAAGTTTCAAAAATTAATTTAAAAAACATATTTTCAAAAATCAAAAACTATTCCAAAATAAAAATAAATAAATATTCCAAAATAAAAAAATAATAAATTTTCAAAATAAAAATAAAAATTTTCAAAATAAAAAATAATAAATTTTTCAAAATAAAAAATAATAAATTTTCAAAATAAAAATAATAAATTTTTCAAAATAAAAAGATAATAAATTTTTCAAAATAAAAAAATATAAATATAACAAAAATTTCCAAAAATACATACAGTTCAGTAAAAATTACAGAAATTATGAATATAAACAACAACAAAAACTGGCAAAAGGCACAATTAAAAAAAAACAGTGTGCAGAAGTAAAATATTAAATTTACAACATTTTCTTTCTCGCCACAGTTAGTTGCTGCTGCTCCTGTGGCTGTTCGGAAATGAGATAAAAATTTTGTGCCTCGCAGCATTTGACACCTGCACGGAAGCACGTACACGCGTAGATTTTGTAAATATGTAGTTTATACGATTTTTATTGTTAGTACAGTAAGTTTCAAAGCAAAATAATGCATACAAAACAATATATATGTATATACATATGTATATAAATATAGATATGAAAAAAAAGCCCAATGAAATAAAAAAAAATCATAAACACACCCATACATACTTGTAATTAAAGTTATAATTAATGAATGAGCGCGATGCGCACGCACACGCATTCATATTGTATATATTATATATACATCCAAATACATGCATACACTTGTTGCTGCTATGTTTCTTGTTGGAAGCTGCTCGCTGAGACGCAAGTGCTGGTGTGTGGTGTGCGTTTTGTTATAAAATATTGTACTTTTAACACTTGTAAATATGCCTATAAATATATTTTATTATTATATACATACATAGTAAATGAAAATGAAGAGAGAAAAACAAACAAACAAAAAGAAAATATAAACAAAAATGAAAATTTGAAATAAGCAACGCGTTGTGCAACTGCGCTCAGCTAAATTTTAATTTTAATTAAAAACTTATATAAAATAATTATATATATTTGCAACAACTATGTATAGTATAATCTGTAAAAAATGCGTAGATATGTATACTTAAAATTATTTTTCATCATTAATACATTTTATTTGATTTTTATTACATTTACTTTAATTGTTTACTTTTAATTTATCGCTAATGAGAGAATTTAATTGGCCTGTGACCCTAAAATAAAAATACACACAAACACATACACTTACACACTCGTACACATACACCCAATCCAAACCAATGTGAAAATAAAAAATTTTTATACTTGAAAAAAAAAATTCATAATTTGTGGTTTTGCATTATTTCTTTTAAGTTTTTTGTGAATATTTCTATTTTTAGCTTCTTCTTGCATGGGCATATGCAGAATTTTACTTTTTTTGTAGTTTTTTCCTTGTTTCTATTACGTTGCATACTTCTCTGTGACATTTTTGCATTATTTGGTGGATTTTTGTATAAAATTTTGGCTTATAACGGCACTATTTTATATATATTGACAACATTTATGGACAATTTTAAATGTTTAGCGTATTGAAACTGTACCGTTTATTTAGTCAATTGTTTATACTGTTATGCATATGTATGTAAAATGCTAATTGACTCAATTAGACGGCTGTCTGAAACGCCTGTTAGCAAAATCTGTCATTTACAACGTCAAGAGACTGCTGAATGCCAAAACAATAATACTTCTTGAAGAAATCAAGAACTTATACACATACATATGTATGTATGTATGTAGGTATATGCATTAGTGCAGGTTGATTTTTTTTACTATTAAATCGCGAGGTTTAAAAAATCTGAATTATCGGTGGTACGGGAGATATGTGATATAATTGTCCGATCTGGCTGATTCCGACAAATGATCAATAGAATGTCATAAGCTGAAGAAATATTTCAAAAACTGACGAAAAATCTTTATAATCCCTAAAAAATTTCGCCTTAAACATCGCTGGCTTGAAACCGGTTTTAGACTCCTAGTCTCTTCGAACTCTAAGGATGATGCGTAGAATATTTCCCTGATATGCGATTTTTTTCTTTTTCTTTTAGCTCACTGTAATCGACCTGCTCTAATATGCATGCAGCTCCTTTGCTTTAAATCTTATTATTGGTGTCATGATTTGTTTTTACATTTTTCGTTCGAAACGGATTCGTAAAAATATCTTTATCTTATATTATTATTGGGTTATTAGTGCCATTCTTATTTTAGAATTTTCTTCAAATATTTTTTCATTAAAATTTTTATGTAATTTTTTTTTAATACAATTTTTAATATAATTTTTTTTAATAAAATTTTTATAATTTTTTTAATAAAATTTTTTATAAAATTTTTTTATTAAAATTTTTATATAATTTTTTTATTAAAATTGTTATATAATTTTTTTTTATTATAATATTTTTTTAAAATTTTTATATAATTTTTTTTTTTTATAATTTTTTATAATTTTTTTAAATTTATTTTTAATAAAATTTTTTATAATATAATTTTTTTTTAATAAAATTTTTTATAAACAATTTTTTTTTTTATATAATTTTTAATATAATTTTTTTTAATAATAATTTTTATATAATTTTTTATTAAAATTTTTTTATTAAAATTTTTTATAATTTACCATATTTATATTGTCTTGAAAAATTATAGGTATGTATATACATATTGCTTAGTGCTTCGAAATAAATTTTAGTGCATCAAATATTGAACAACTATGTACATAAAATTTCTTAACTAGTGTCATATTTTTTTAAATTGAAGTCGGAAAAAATCAAATTTTTGGAGAATAAATAATTTTACTGGTGCGTTATATTTTTTTTATTTTCGAATAGTATTTTTTTTAAATCGTAAAAATTTTTTTCAAACCTAAATTTTTTTAAAAACTCAAATTTTATTTAAAAAAATCAATTTTATTCAAAACTCAAAATTTTATTAACTGTTATTTTTTTTTATTTTGGATATTGTATTTTTTCAAAACCCATAAAAATTTTTCAAAACCTAGAGTTTTTTCAAAACTTAATTTTTTCGAAAACTCATTTTATTTAAACGTCAATTTTTTTCAAAACTCCAAATTTTATTAAAACCAAGAAAATATACAATTTATTTTTAATACTAAAAAATCTTAAAATATTATAAATTTTTTAAAACAAACAACTTTTAGAAATAAAACTGAATATTTTTTTTATTATAAATTAAAAAAAATAAATGATGCTTTAATTTTTTCAAATAAAAAAAATTAAAAACTGAATGTTGACGAAAATAAGTAATTTTTTTTTTTGAGACAAAATAGTGTTTATAAAATATATTTAGAATAATATGTTTTTTATACGAGTGTGTGTATGTATATTTTTTTTAATTCTTCTTTCCATTTCCCATAACACTTATTTTTATAGCAATATTGAAAATTCTTACAAAAATTTAACGAAAAAGAAAATTTTAAGTTTTTAAAGAAATCTGTTTTTTTATATCTTAAATATTCTTTAATAATTAATTACGTTATCTAATTAACGAAAGTTTATTTTAGTAGCCTAAAAAATATTTTTAATGAAAATTAAATTTTTAAAATTATTAATATACATACATATGTACATATGTACATATGTATGTGTATGAGTCAAAAATCTTATTAACAAAAATTGAAAATTCATTCTATGAAATAAAAAAATTGAGAAAATAATATTTGAATCATTTATTATTTATGTATGTAATTAAATTTATGTTTTATTATTTTTTTCGTTTAAATTTTTTAGTCTTAATTTACATTTTTCAATTTTTGTTTTGTTATTTTTATTTTTTATATTTTTTTGTTATTTTTTAGTGTTTTATTATCTTTATAATTTTTTATTGTTTTTTATTGTCTTTTTATTATTTAATTCAAAAAACTTATATTTTAATTTTTTTGAAAATAATCTTCGAATTATTTAATATAATGTATTATTAATTTGTTTTGTTAGAACAATAATTATCTTTAATTTATTTTGTATTATTTTTGCTCTTTAAATTTTTTTATCATAATTTAAATTTTTATGTTTTATTTACTTTTTTTAATTTCAAATTTTTTTAATTATAATTTTTTTTCTATGTTTTTTTAATTTTTTCATATTTATTTTTTATTAATTGTTTAGTTTGTTTTATTAACATATTTTTAAAATTATTTACTTTTTAAATATTATTTTTAATTTTCCATTGTTATTTTTTCAATATTTTTTTTTTTTTAATTTTTTTTATTATTTTTTCAATATTTTATTTTTTTTTTAATTTTTTTATTATTTTTACATTTGAAATATCCTGCATTCTTATCGTAATATGGCAGCACTGCATAATTATATTCCTGTAAATTCCATAAAATTCATTAAAAATATAATGTTCTAGTTACAAAATACATACACATATTCAGAAAATCCTGAAAACCACAAAAAATATGTTTAAAAATTCAATTTTAATTCCAAACGCCAAAATTATTTTTTTTCTGTAGATAATTAAATACTTAATTTTTTTCCACTTTCATTGTAAAAATAATTAAATTTTTGTTGCAAATAAATACTAAATTGCAAAAATACAAACTAAAAAAACAACAAATATCTAGAAGAAAAATTATAAAAACCGGATTATTAAAAAATGTGAAAAGAAACACAAAAAATAAACAAAAATGGGAAAATAACTTAGTCAGCCCTTGCAACAAAATCAAATCAAATTTTAATGTTTAAAAGTAAATGAATTACGAAATCCAAATAAACGAAAAAATAAAAACAGTTTTATTATGCCGGAAAAATGTGTGTTTTAAAAAAGACACATAAATTAAAATTTTTAAAATTTTATTAAAAATAAGAACAACAAACAAAACCATTGGCAACAAACATCAATCGCAAAAAGTAAAGAATTTCATAAAATATTTAGTATACAAAAAATTATATTAATATAAACAAATATTTGCCACAGCATAAGTTTTTTAAAGTTCATTTAATTATAAATCTAAAAAATAAGCTGATTACATAAGTTCATATGAACAGCAGAATTGATTATCTTGATAAGTGCAGACATAACCTAAAAATTGTAGTCCTAGCCGTCGTATGTAGCTGACATTAACACACACACACACACACACAACACATGCAAGCGATTGCTGTCTGTTGATTTATAATCTAAGTTGTATAATACATTATAGTACACACATATATAAATCATTAAAAAGTATTATAAGTTATTATAAGCATAATTCTTACTAATGAGAAAAAAATCGAAGAAAAATCCTAAAAAAAATACTAAAATAAAAGAAAAAGAACATTTTAAACATAAATACTTGTGTTTGTTGTTTTCTTTTTATATTTTTGAATTACCTTGGCTCCGTCGCCGACCACCACGAGGAACTTTGAAAAGAAGTGTTTGGGAAAAATTTTCTGTTTAAAATCATCTAAAACCCAAAAACCCAAAAAAACTTTTTTGTTAGAATAAATCAATACAGATAATGATAGAAGGACTAGTATAAATTTTTATTTCGGACAAAATGGCTGCTTCCCAACAAAAAGTAATTTTTGTGAAAAATTTAATATTATGTGAAAAAGTTCTTACAAATAATCTCATCATCTTCAAAACTGGTTGTGGTATTCACTTAAAATTTTCGAAGAATATAGCCGAGTTTACAACAGCGTGCCACTCGTTCTTCCTTTTCGCTGTTTGGTCCCAATTGGAGATTCCAAGTGTAGACAGGTTCTTCTCCACCTGGTCTTTCCAACGGAGTGAAGGCCCTCCTCTTTCTTGCTTCCCCGGCGGGTACTGCGTGGATTACTCCTAGGGCTGGAGTGTTTCCATCCATATACGATGATATGACCTCGCCAGCGTAGCCGTTGTCTCTTAATTCGCTGAACTATATCAATGTCGTCTTATACGTATATATCGTACAGCTCATCGTTTCATCGACTGCGGTATTCGCCGTTGCCAATGCGCAAAGGCCGCAGAACCTTTTTCTCGAAAACTCGTAACGCCGACTCATCAGATATTGCCGTTGTCCGTGCATCTGCACCATATAGCAGGACGGGGAAGAAGAGTAATTTGTAGAGTTTGGTTTTTGTTCGTCGAGAGAGGACTTCACTTCTCAATTGGCTACTCAGACCGTAGTAGCACCTGTTGGCAAGAGTTTTAGATTTCGAGGCTGACGTTGTTGCTGGTGTTAATGCTGATTCGAGGATAAATGAAATTATCTACGACTTCGAAGTTATCACTCTCAACAGTGACGTGGGGGCCAATTCACTAGTGCGGCGACTATTTATTTGATGAGATGACAAGAGATATTTCGTCTTACACTCGTCTGAGGCAAGCAGAACTAACGACGCGGTTGTTGATCCAATGAACACTCGTATAGAAGATTGCACCTTCACTCTTTAGCTCTGCAGCTCGAATTATATATATATGTATATATTTAGTAGATTGAAGAAATCACACGATAGGGAGTTGCCTTGTCTGAAACCTCGTTTGGTATCGAATGGCTCTGAGATGTTCTTCCCGTTCTCGGCGGAGCTTTTGGCATTGCTCCAATCAGTTTGTTGACCTTGAACTTTAATCTTTCATACAATACGCTCGATAGAACCTTAGATGCAATGTTGAGGAGGCTTATCCAATGGTAGTTGGTGTCTCCCTTTTTATGGATTGGATAGAGCACACTTACGTTCCAATCGTAGGGCATGTTTTCGTAAGACCATATTCGAAAAAGAAGCTGATGCATGCTCCTTATCAGTTTTTCGCCGCCGTATTTGAATAGCTCGGTCGGCAATCCATCGGCCGCCGCTTTGTTGTTCTTCAGACGGATAATGGCTATTCGAACTTCTACATAGTCGGACAGTGGAAGGTCCACTTTATTGTCATCGCTTGTGGAATCGGGTTCAATATCTGCTGATGTTTTGCTTTCAGTGCCGTTCAGCAGGCTGAATAAGTGTTCCCTCCATCATTTTAGTATGCTCAGGGCATCAGTCACTAGATCACCTCTGGGGGTTCTACAAGGGTAATCGGCACATTTTTTCGCAGAATTTTCGAGCGTAGCCCTGTCGGCCAGCTTGTCAAGCTCTTTGTACTCACGCATTTCGGTCTCTTTCTGTTTTTGTCTGCAAATACGTCGCGCTTCCCTCTTCAACTCTCGGTATCTATCTCATTCCGTACTTTTTGGGGTAACGTACAAATTTCTACTTTCATAAATAACGTTAATTTTGTCCCACTTTGCGCCAGCAAATATCAGCACTGTTTCAAACGAAAAGCTTATTGCACCGCCAGCAACTTTTTAACACTTTAAAAGCTTCAGCAATTTTTCGCATTCGGCATAAACACACTCACACACACACACACGAATGCACAGGCAATCGGCGGAAGACGTCACTGAACGCGCCACACGAGCGAAAGCCGGAACTAATAATGGAGCGCCTGGCCTGCCGAAATTAACACCCACCACCAACAATAACAACACACATAATAAGCGCACGTTTGCTACAAATACCGCCAAGTCAAATAACTCGTTCATTTCCAATGGGCGCGAATGGCACTACACGCACACAGCTTACACCAAAACGAATGACAACAGCACACAATAACATTAAAAGACGACAACAACAAGCAAGTGTAGCAAGAACATGCTGCATGCGAGTAGTTGGTTGCAGGGAGTACTTGACTTGATTCCTCGCCATCGCCATCGCCATCGCCAGCGCCAGCGCCGAATCGTCGTCAATCGCAATGTGGCAGTCGTGTGAAGTGAACGCGTAAAACGCAACGCTTGTGAAAATGTTAACTTTGCGTTGCAATATACTTTAAAAGTTGTGTATTTTTCTGCTTTTTTGTGACATTAACAACGCGTTGCGACCAATTACGCTGTCTTATTGAAGTGAAGTGGCGCAAAAGTCGAGTGAAAACGAAGTAAAAATGATTAAGCAGTATTGATTAAGAAAATGCAAAATTATGTAAATCAATTTGGTCAAAGCGCAAAGAAAATTAGGGAAAAAGAAGTAATCATCTATATATGCGTGTGTGTGTGTATGTGTGCGCGTTACTTATGCGCTTAAAGTACATTTTACCGTGCAATGAGTTGAGTTTGGCAAAAAGTTCGTTGTGAAAAATTTGCCACAAACACGCAGCGTGTGCTGCTATGTAAGTGTAAACTAAAAAAAAAATAAAAATTGCGAATTTCTTAAGTGCTTGCAATACGATATTGTGTGAAATGTGGAAATAAGGGCAGTAGTGGCTATCGAGAAAAGTTTTTTTCCTTCATTTTACTCCCCATTTTCGAACTCGCTGCAGTAAAACGCACCCACCACCTTTAGCGCAAGCAGCGCTTTCGCTGCGCTTCGTCTCGCCTCGCCAATACGTGCTTGTCACACGAAACGCAAACACACCCACTCCACACGACGGCTAAAAATTTGTTTTTTCCCCGCACCCCCTTATTCCAGTGCCGTTGCTGCTTCTTCTTCTCCGCTTGTCCTTTGCGAACTGCTGCAAAGCGTGGACGATGTTACGTTGGTTATTCAATTATGTGCAGAGTGCAATAATATATGGAAAAGCAAGTTATTTGTTATAGAAAAAAATATTAAAAAAAATTATTGCAAGCAATTCGTTGGAAGAAATAATAAAAAGCTGCAATAGTGACGCGCTGTGCAAAAAGAAAAATAGAAAAAATACCGTAAAATGCATGAAATATAACTACAGTTATTGGCAAAATATGCCGAAAATTGTTATATACCGTTTGATTGATATGCTGCATTGCTGCGCGTGAATTCGCATGATTGATGATAAGCGAAGAATTGATTTTGTTACATTGTGGCGTGTAAGTGCTGGCAGAAATATTAGAAATAGCACAAATAAAAGTGATTTTTGTATGAAATAAATGCGTACACATAAAGCATACATATACATATGTGTATATAGTATATAGTATGGCCGATTTCATGTTGCTTGCACATATAGAATATGTAGATTTTGTATTCAAACGTGAGTAAGTGCAAAAAAACAGGATACACGGCCGTTATGTGCATTTGTATGTAGTGACAAGCGGGTATTAGGAAGTCCAATATTTCCCAAGTTATTATACCCTGAACAGGGTATAAGTCCGTTATTTCCTAAGTTATTATACCCTGAACAGGGTATATTAAGTTTGTCACGAAGTTTGTAACACCCAGAAGGAAGCGTCGGAGACCCTATAAAGTATATATGTATATAAATGATCAGTATGTTGAGCTGAGTCGATTTAGCCATGTCCGTCTGTCTGTCTGTATATATATGAACTAGTCCCTCAGTTTTTAAGATATCGTTTTGAAATTTTGCAAACGACATTTACTTCAAGAAGCTGCTCATTTGTCGGAACTGCCGATATCGGACCACTATAACATATAGCTGCCATACAAACTGAACGTTCAGAATCAAGGGCTTGTATGGAAAACTTCCTCATTTGACGATATATCTTCACGAAATTTGGTACAAGTTATTGTTTATAGAAATAATGTAATATCCGAAGAAATTGTTCAGATCGGCTCACTATAGCATATAGCTGCCATACAAACCGAACGATCGGAAAAAAGTTCTTGTATGGAAAACTTTCACATTTGAAAAGATATATTCACGAAATTTGGTATAGATTATTTTCTAAGGCAACAATGTAATCTCCGAAGAAATTGTTCAGATCGGATTACTATAGCATATAGCTGCCATACAAACTGGACACATAGTTACTAAAAGAAATGCACCTGTGAAGGGTATATTTGCTTCGGTGCAGGCGAAGTTAACGTTTTTTCTTGTTCCTTTTTACTTTTAATGATCCTTTAAGAAGTTCTGCTTTCAACACGCAGACACCTCTTTTCCGAGTTACTGCCGGAAATGACTTTTTGAATAGTTTCTTTTGAAAATTTCTCAAAATCTTTTTAAAATATGTCTCTTTGGAATAATAAAAAACTAAAAAAAAAATTGTTTTATGATAAAAAAAGACTATTATAGAAAATATGCCATTTTTCGTTCAAACAAAACCCAAGCAACTTCTTAAAAAAAGATCCAACGAAAAAAACCTCTTTATTTTTATTTTAAGACGCGTTCAAATCATATTTCTCTTCACATGTTTATAACAATGGATTTTTTGATCATTTGGATTAATAATATGACTTTTTCAAAGTTATAGCTTAATAAGAACTTTTTTGTAGAGCGAAAATTTTTGTACGAGAATGGCGCTTTTTCAAAGTTATCAGCTTAGTTCTATAGGTTTACTTTTAAAACTTTCAAAAAATGATATTCTTGTACAAAAATTTCTCATTAATTTTTTTCCTTAAAAAAACGTTTCTTTAAAAGTTATACGGAGTTTAATTTATACAACAAAAATACTAAGCCTTCATACCAGTGCCTAATACATTCTGTGTTGCTCATACGACATGGTGTACTGTACTAATACATTTACGCTGGCAAATGTGTTTGAGCTTGGTATACGAAATCGCAATAAAAGCTATTTTTATTGCCAATTAACTGTTAGTAACTTTAACAAGAACCTATTTGCACGTGCGATCAGCCCAAAAGTTGTTTTAGAATTGTCTTTAACTTTCTCCTGTAAAAATTTAATTTCTGAAATAAAAATGCCTTTATCGAATTACCAACAGTTATAGTTTACAAAGTGATGGACTCTAAAAAAAATTTAGTTATCGAATATATTTATATGTATAATTCATAAGATATGTGTTACTTTTTGGGTAAGACTTTTTATTTTTATCAATGTCCGTTTTTTATTCATCAATATTAACTTTCCGTTCTTCTCTTTTAAGGGGTCAGTAGGGTAAACTGGGCTGTTTTTGACACTTTTTATAGAAATTTTTATTCTACAATAGAACTTTTTTCACATATCATGAGGTATATTGTGGAGTGTATAAACAAATTTTTTCGGAATATTTTGATGACAATTGTCGGAGAATTGGCTGGGTGAATGAAATGCGTTTTTCACTGGCGGACACGATTTCTCATGTTTGGATCATCTGAAACACAAAAACCCAATTTATTCTTAAAAAGTACGTGAATGAATGGTTATCGTCCCTAATAGAAACATGAAAAAATGTTGATAAATAGAAAAGTAATTAACGTTTTTTGTTTTTTAAATTTTTCTCATGTTTTTTTTTTACATAAAATTTGTCATAACATTGCCAATAAATTATAAAAAATTATGAATCTAGTAGGGGCGATAGCCAGGCGTTTTGTGAACATTAAAAAAAACTAAGCAAACCGGTTGAGTAGTTCGATCGGAATTATGTCAGCATGTCCGCCAGTTTAAAAAAGTGTGTTTTGAGAAAAACGCGTTTAAAGTTTGAGCTGTGCACTCCGAGCGCTCCAAACGTCGAGCGGTATTATTATTTTGGGCTTTTTGCGAAACCTTCCAATGGTAAAGTGGATTTCTACATTAATTCTAAGTGTATAAGGGAACTGAAAATGCAAAAAAAAAGTTTTTTTTTGAAAAGAGATTACCCTACAGATCTAATATGCGCCTTCCAAAGCAGTAAATGATAAACACTTCTTGATATTACCAAAGTATAGTTTTTCAAGCAATGCAGTCTTTTTCGGACGTATGTACGTACATAGTTTTTTTGGACCCTTACTACTTTTTGCCGATTCAAACAAAGTTAGATCGCCGAAATAACACCGCTTAGTCGCAGAAAATCCGTGTAATTCCGGTAACGTTGAGCTGGTTATTGTGAGAATTGTTTTTGTGTGCTACAATAGGTCAGATTTAGGTATAGTCAATACTCGTAGAACATAAAAAGATAGTAGTTAAGTCTCTTTCAAGTCAAAAAATATTGATAAGGCCATTATGTAACGGTGTTTAGAGATTTCCATGCAATGGAACTACTCATGGAAATTTGTCGCTTTGCAAAAAACTTCGTTCACACGTGTTACTAAGAAGACTGTATCTTAAGTACCAACTGTGTAACCTATACCACCCGTGAAAAGAGAATCGACACATACCAGCTCTTCGTCGATTTCAAAGTTGCCTTTGAGAGCACGAAAAGGAGCTGCCTTTATGCCGCTATGGCTGAATTTGTAATCCCCGACGTTATGCAATACCAAAAGCTCTCTCAGGAACGGAAAGGACCTCTCCGAGCCGTTCGATATCAAACGACGTTTCAGACAAGGCGACTTCCTTTCGTGCAACTTCTTCGCTCTAACCTTTGAGAAAATATTGTAATTCGAGCTGTAGATGTGAATAGAGAAGGTATCTTCTATAAGAGTATACAGCTGCTGACATACACCGATGATATTGATATCATTGGCTTCAGCAACCGCGCCGTTAGTTCTGCTTTCTTCAGGCTGGATAAGGAAGCGAAGCAAATGAGTTTGGTAGTGAGCGAGGGCTACAGGAAATACCTCCTGTCAGCAAACAAACAGTCGTCGGACTCGCGATTTGGCTCCTATGGGACTCTTGACAGTCATAACTTTGACGTCGTAGATAAGTTAATTTATCTTGAAACCAGTACAACAACAATGTCAGCCTCAAAATACAACGCAGAATAACTTTTACCAACAAGTGCTATTTCGGATTGAGTAAAGTACTCTCTCGATGAACAAAGACCAAACTCTATAAGTCCCTCGTTATTCCCGTCCCACTATATGGTTAAGAGATATGGGCGATGACAACATTTGATGAGTCGACGTTACGAGTTTTCGGGGGAAAGGTTCTGCGGTAGATTTATGATCCTTTGCGCATTGGCATTGGCGAATACCGCAGTTGACGGAACGATGTGCTGTACGAGAGACGACGACATTGATATAATTCAGTGAATTAAGAGACAGCGGCTATGCTGGCTAAGTCATGCCGTCTGAATGAATGAAAACGCTTTAGCGCTGAGAGTATGCAACGCTGTACCCGCCGTGGGAAGCAGAAGAAGAGTAGGACCTACATTTCGTTGGAATGACTGGGTGGAAAAGGACTTGGCTACACTTGGAATCACCAATTGGTGTTACAAACCTCGTGGCAAACCTAATGTATCATGTGCATAGTATAATAACAACAAAAATTGAATAAACAACTAACGTTCTTTTAACAATAATGTGAACGCACAAGGTTATAAAAATGTTTTCTGTTGTTTCGCAATTAAATTGATTTTCGTAAAGTATTTTCCTTGCCACCTCTGAACACACCATAACTTTAATACATACATAAATTCTATTAAATGTCTTGTAGACGACACACATACATCAATACTTACATGTATGTGCGTAAGTTACATAAATATGACATTGTCAAGAATTTACTTATTGTTAGACGGGCAAGCAATAAATTGAAAACGAGTCCACACACACCCGCGCCCACCCACAAAGACTGACAAACATACATACCTACAAATGAACATAAATGCACAGAATAGTACGCATACCGACACGAGCGCACATCAACAAAGTAAAAGGAAGCGCACAAAACATCCGCGCTCACACATAAAGGCATACATATATACAAGTACATCCTTACACTTGCATGTAAATATGTGCAAATCTACAACTGAGTGTAGTCTCACACCACACCGACAGTTATCCAACGTTGCTGAACATCCGGACAAGCAAACCGGCCCCTAACCACCCAAACAGCCGAGCAAGAAACACGCTTACTTAGCGCACCAGCACATTGCCGCCACTTGCTAAATCTAAACGTGCGCATTCTAGTACGAGTACGTCCAACAATGTGCCACTCATACAGCTGCGACAACAACAGCGGCAGCGGCAGCGGCAACGACACAAAGTAGCTCAAGCCATCTGCATCTGCGATATGGGCAAATCTAAACACAGTGTATTTTATTGCTTTGTTGCAATCTCACGTCAGCCCAATGAATCGCCCATGCGCACATCCACCCACCCACCGTCAGCGACCTACAACCGACCTACCTTCTTACATTTGCTATTTTCAGCGGTTCCTTTAGACTTTTACCTTAGCCGAAATTGTTGCTTTCCTCGGGTTTAGCTATCAGCTTTGGCAGCCGTTGCTGCATAGACTTTGCTTAAGCTCATTTACTTTGAAAATCCCTTATTTGTGGTTAACATAAAAACGTATGGAAATGCTTAGGCGGATTTTACGTTGTCTCCGAATGTTGGATGGATTTGAGACAGAAACGTTTTCAATTCGAAATCCGCTTAGAAACATGGAAATGACTATCGAAAAGCGTTAAAGAAAAAATGTCAAATATTTTTTGTTTGTGACACGGTTAGGGTTTGAACCGAAGATCCCTCTTATTTAACTCGGAAAGTCAGCGTGTCGTTTATACGTAGGTTTTGTTTTATATTTCGGGATTTTTATCGTAAGGCTTGACATTTTTGATGTTGTACCGAACGTTTTGACATATGCGCGGAATTTGTGTTATGTACAGTAACTTAAAATATTCAGCTCGCCCAAAAAATGGTATTAAATCGCAAACGTCTTCGCGCGATTGCATTTACAACTTTTGACGTCGAATAACTCAGCATGAGTTCATCGATGTACTTAACTCAATTTTTGGCGATGAAACTCCATCAAAGACCAGTATTTATCAATGGCATGGTGAATTCAAGATGAGAACTTTTTTCAAGCTGAAGAGACAGTTCGTTGGTTTCAGAACGCATGTTTTGGAGATCCCTCAATCAGAGTGACAAAACTGCTTCGAAAATGGGGTTAAACGTATGCAAAGTGTATAGATCTTCTGTTAATCCATTGAGCTCAGAAAGCGCTAACCATTTTTGGATCCAGAAAACAGAAGAAATCCAGGCAAGCACAATTTCTTAATTAAAGTATAGAAGTGTGATGAATAAGGTGGATATGGAGTCCAGCACATTTTTGGGAGATAAGAAAACGAACCCGATCTTTTCTAATGCAATAGCAAACTGCTGCATATATTGCTGCTATGGAAAAGCTTCATCGATCCTTAGCAATGGGTCAACCCACAGAACTCTCAAAATAAAGAAAATAAACCCTTCAAGATATCCATTTAATTAAGGGAATAAGCGTGGTTCAATTTAAGAGATCATTCAAATTAGTCTCTGCTGATCATTTTTTCTTTTTCGTTTTTAGTTTTTGTTAGAGATCGCACTGTAGGTATGAATCCCTTGAAGAGTATGCACATTTTAGGTCTAGGCACGGACGGTCATCTTAACCTACTTTTTATGGTTCACTTACGAAAGTCATACTTTTTTATTCGTACCCGAGTACTGACCCGATCAGATTGTGAATTCGAGGAGATGTTTCGTAAAACTAACCGAACACAGAGCAAGTACTGTTTGAAACCAAATTCTTACTAAATCAGGTAATTTGGAAATTATAGGACGTTTCTTCGAATGCCTCCGGGGCTTTAGAGAGCTACTCTATCACACTGAGCATTAATAAAACGTCAGAGCCCAGTAAAGTACATATAGTATATAGTAAGTATATATAAATGATCAGCGTGACGAACTGAGTCAGTCAAACTACATCCATCTGTCTTACCGTCTGTAGCTCCGCGAATTAGTTTCTCACCTTTGAATATATCAACCTGTAATTATGTACACGTTCTTTTCTCCCCAAGTCGTTGCTTATTTGTCAAAACCGCCGACATCGGATCACTATATCATAAAGCTACCATACAAACTAACCGATAAAAATCATGTCCTGGTAAAGAAAACTTTTCTGCTCGAAGAGATATTTTCACGAAATTTGACACAAATTATTGACCAAGCCAACGGTACAAGCTCCGAATATATTGTTTGAATCGGAATACAATAGCATTTGAATCGAAGCGGGATTATGCGCATAGACTTTGGATTTTACATATCCCCACAGGGAAAAGTCTAACGGTGTGATATCACACGATCTTGGTGGCCAATCGACCGGCCCTAAACGTTAAAATATCTGCTTACCGAAGTGTTTTCTCAATAAACCCACTGATTGATGCAATGTGTGGAAAGTTGCGCCGTCTTGTTGTAACCAAATCTCTCCGAAATCACTAGCACCAATTTCAGGCATCAAATTGTCGGTTATCATAACGCGATAACGGTCACCAATGATGGTTACGTTCTCACCGGCATCTTTTTGGAAGACATATTGACCGATGATTCCACCGGTCCACAAGCCACACCAAACCGTTTTTTTTTCTGGATGAAATGGCAGTTCTTGAAACTTTTCAGGTTGCTCTTCGTGCCAAATGCGGCAATTTTGCTTGTTTACATACCCATTGAGCCAGAAATGGGCCTCATCGCTGAATAACATTTGGCTCGAAACGTCGGGTCTTCTTGAAACTTTGATCTTTCAACTTTGTTGAACGATTTGCAAACGTTGTTCAGTTTTTCCATGCTGAAATGCCAAACAATATTGAACAAAAACAAAATGACAGCTTGACACGACCAACGCGTGATCTGTCAAAAAAGGCTATTGAAAAAGTGCCTCTACTGGAACACCCGTTAAATAAGAAATGCATATATATTGTAGTTCGTTAATATAGCTTCGGTGCAACCGACTTTACAATTTTTTTCTTGCTTCCCATTAAAACCGATGACTTTTAGCGCGCTGAGCCGAAGCTTTCTAGTTGCTTGCGCATTTTTAAAACCATCTCATGCTGTTTAATGATTTAGCAGAAGTCTCGGTTTCGCTATTGTACAATTTTCTCGCATGCACCATAAACCACTTAATGCCTAGTTAAATACCGTTTATTTCGTTGCATTGTAACAAATACTGCGGCACGAAATACTAAGCTTAAGCACTGCTATAAGCGAATGTTGTTTTGCATTTTCTGGCACTCTTTTAATTAGTGCTTTTGAAAAATTCGATAATCACACCAGCGCATTTACAAACATATGTCGGTATGTAGTCGTGCATGTGTATGTTTGTAGCATGTCCGAGCTCACCATTAATAGCCAATAGAGGCATTTACGGCCGAGTACAGTGTGAGCCAGCATTTGGTGTTAAGTACTTTGACATTTGGCCGAAACTGAGCATACAATTTTCCAAGGACGTCCGCTTAGTGGTTGGTTGAGCCTTGTGGACCATTTTCTCCCCGCACACATGCACGAATACATGCATTTTTAAAAATACAGCTTATATTAGTAGCCGTAAAATATTTATGGGCAATTGTGATTTGATGGCGACGTGTGGGCGGCGGGTGCAGGGTGATTTTATACTGACACAGTTATTTTGTTGAAAACATGCTGTGCTTGAAATAAACACATACATATTTACTTCTGTATATATGCGCACTTCTAATCGATTCTGTGCCATATGACGAGCGTGAGCACTTTTTCGTGCGATTTTGGCATCCTTTTCGTGTGTGAAAATTACTGCATAATTGGAAGGGCATTATCCGCATATTATACGTGTGCGTTTATTACATACATACATACATATATTTATAAGCATGTGCACAGCTGCCCAAAAGCGCCACGTGATTATTGGATGATGACACCGCTTAGCTGTGTCACTTTCGGGCAACAACACCACCCATACCAGTATGGGATTTTCCCAGAAATAGTTGGCGCAGTATGCGTTGTGTAAAGTAATTATAATGCCAGCATATCGGAAATAATTCTCGGAGCTTTACTAACCGACAATTAAGTAGAGATTTTAAAATGCATCCCATTAATCCGGTGAGAGTTCCGCATACAATAAATAAAGCCGTTGGCTTGCTGCTGTGATTTGTTGTAGTAGTATATATGCTTGTACATAAGGGTGAGTCAAAAACTAGCTTATCGAATTTATGAATTAAGCTCATGCTCATGCATTTATTTCTCAAAATTAACGTGTCGCCAAACTTCTCACGCAATGTGTTCATGTTTAGACGCTAAGCTTGAAGCGGCGCTTTGTCTTCTTAGGAATAGAAATCGTCCACGTCGATCGCAACAAATTGCGGGAAAAAAGTCGGTCAACATTATGTTACAACGCTCGCTATTGTTAGTAACGGCAGTTCCTGTCACATTTTAAAAGAAATAAGGCTTGATGATGCCGACATAACACAATCCTCACCAAATGCAATTGCATTTCCTGAACCAAACGAGTATGCGGCTCGCCCCAATAGCGACAAATTTGTTTGTTGACGAAACCATTAAGCCAAAAATCGTCTCATCTGAGACGATCGTATTTTGCGCAAAGAGCTCTTAAAGTAGCCACCGAAGAACATGAATTTGCGTAGTAATCTTGGACAATTTTCAAATGTGAAACGTGGCATAATGAAATGGCAAACATTACTGAACATGCTGAGAAAATTTGACACAAGTCCGTAAACAAACATGGCTGCCACGAGCAAAATTACCGCCATACGGACAAAGAGCAAACTGAAAAGATTCAAGAGCTGCCATTTTATTGGTGTAGTTTATGTGCCGGTGGAATCATCGGCCCATATTTCTTCGAAATTGATGCCGTTAAGAACGTAACCCTCAATGGCGACCGTTATAGCGCCATGATAAACGACTATTTGATGCCTGAAATTGAAGCTCGAGATTTCGGTGGCATTTGGTTACAACAAGACGGCGGCACTTCCCAAACATCGCATAAAACAATAGATTTATTGAGAGAATACTTCGATCAGCAGAAAATTTCACGTTTTGACCCGGTCGATTGGTCACCAAGATCGTGTGATATCGCACAGTTTGTCCTTTCCTGTGCGATATGTAAAGACGAAAGTTTATGCGAACAAACCCGCTTCGATTCAGGCCTTGGAGCGAAGTCATTCGACAGTCCAGTCTAAATGCTCAAATGAGTCATCGAAAATTGGACTCAACAAAGGACCATCTGAGACGTAGATGCGGCCAACATTTGAAAGAGATAACCTTCAATAAAATAAATGCTAAAGAATGTTCTTTCGAGTTATAATAAACATTCCTCATTAAATTTGAAGTTTCTGTTTAATTTCTTTAAAAATGTAGAGAACCTCGAAATGGTTCACCTTTTATATACAAAATTTCCCATACATATAAACCACTTATACTTGTAGTATGCAATAAACAATAATGTAACTAGTAAGCGCTTGCAACTTATTGTACCTAAGAAGACAAGGCAAACATATTCTCAAACAATTGCAATCTAAATAAGCAGAAAATTTATGAGCTCAGCAGCAGAAATAATACCGCAGGTGCCATTGAGGTTATACGGCATCGCGCGTTTGCTTGAAAGCCTGGCATCTGGCAATGGATAGCAAATAAGTTGGCAAGCCAAATATGTGTGCGATTAAATTGGCAATGAAAATTATGAATGGAGTTAACTATAATACGCCTTTCGGGTTACCAACCAGTGACCGAGAATACGCGCTAAAATAATAAAATAAACCAGAACTGCTCAAACTTATTTAAATTGTTTAAAAAATAGATATTCCGGAAGTCTACAAAGTAGGCCTCCGTGGCGGCGATAACCCTATAGGGATTAAATATCTGGCCGGCGAGTGGCTTTTTAGCTTAGAAAGCAATGCGAAGACTCACGGGAGCATTACGGTAGACAGAGCAGAACTTCGTATCCTCATTCTACCAAATAGACTTTGGCAACAAAGGAGGTATAAGCGTTTTTTCACTTCACTGCGAGATCCTTCTGGCCCAGAGTGAATCAGCAATCTCGTCGCAATTATAGGTATTTTAACTTGGCATTGTCCGCCCTCTCAAAGCTGAATAGAGAAAGGCGAGGTATAAACATCTTGTCACTGCCTTCTCTTTGCCAGACTGAGATTGAATTATCTCGGTAGACACACCTTTGGCGAACCTAGCAAAATTGCAGGAATTGATATTAATCGCCTTACTACATTTGCGGTAAACTCAAAACGCTTCGTCGATCTGGCGATCTACCTTTAGGAGTTTATGGGCAAAATAAAGAACGACCACATCTTGTGAATCCCTTTTCGGCGGATGGCATAGTTTGAGCTTGGTAACCCACCAAAGTTAATGCGGCTGTTTAAGCTGACGTCGAGCAACATCAAATGAGAAATGACCTCTGCGAGCCGTTCGATACCAAGCGAGATTTCAGACAAGAAGACTTTCTATCGTGTGACTGCTTTCATCTATTGCTGGAGAAAATAATACGAGCTGAAGAGCTATATAGAGACGCGCCGTTAGTTCTGCTTTCTCTAGACTGGATAAGGAAGCGAAGCGTATGGGTCTGGTTGTGAACGAGGATAAGACGAAATATCTCCTGTCATCAAACAAACAGCCATCGCATATGCAATATACGGCGACATTGACATAGTTCAGCGAAGTAGGAGACCTCGGATGCGCTGGCTGGGTCATGTTGTTCGAATGGTAGAGAATACCTCAGCTTTGCATGTTTTCGATTCGTATCCGCCGGTGGAAGCTGAGGAAGACCTCTACTTCGTTAAAGAGATCAGATGGAGAAGGATTTGGCTGCATTTGGTATCCCGAATTGGCGGTAAATAGTGAAAATAAGAGGAACGACTGGCGCGCTCTTGTGCACTCGGCTATAACCGCGTAAGCCGTAACTACGCCAATAAAGAAGAAGAAGAAGTGAGCTCACAAACACCCATTATCTCTTCGTGAAAGCTTAAGAATTTAATCAAGTACAATTCTATAAATAGAAACGGAAGCTCAAAGCAGTTTTGGAAAGACGTAAGCACTTTGAGTGCATCACCAATGGACTAAATTTTAATTACTTATTAAAACCGAAACTGAAAATCCACTAAATCCTTTGTCGTTAAGCTTCAAGTTGAAGTGAAACCTACACTATAGCCTCCTTATATCCACGCTAGAAGAGGAAAAACAATGAAATTTCCATACAATCATACTTAACAATAAAGATTTGCATACCGAAACGACTTTGCTGCACAGAAATTGAATATTAAAAAGTGCCATTCAATGGAATCGAGCCAGTAATAACATCATGTGTGTCCAACCACAAGCAAAACATACTAGACCGCAACTCTGCTGTCGGTGCTACTAAGTGTGTATTTGAGGATTAATACAGGGACGTCCTTGTTTTTGTGTTAAACCAAATCCGAGCGGTTCGAGGCTACGTGTTTCGCATATGCATTCGCAAAATCACAGATAATCTCGATCGTGCAGGTTTCTCGCTTTTCCAGCAATCCATTTTTTTTTGGCTTTTTGGTAGGTTGTCGTTACACGATGATAAATGTTAACCGTTATATGCATATTACACATACTTGGCTGGGTATTTCGGTAAAAAGCAAAAACAAAAACAGAAGTAAAAACATTGGCAACGTTTGTTTGTTTGCTTCACACTCTGCCTTGACAGCAGCAGAAAACAAAACAATTCATCAATAAATAAAAAATGCCGGTGACAATGTGCATGATACAATGGCTCGAAGTGCTTGCAACAAAGAGAAAATAGCGAAAATGAAAGGTAGGCACGTAAATAAAAGCAGCACAACAAAGCAAGGATCCACACACACACAGTGCACATAAATGTTACCGTTAGCGTTGTTGTAACGGTATAACTGGACGATGTTGGGTAGTTGGACCATACCTAATATGTCCTGTATCCACTTTTCGGCTTTTGCTTACGGTTCCGAGCGAGCAGATGGATTATATCGATTCTTAAATGTTGTTTTGCCATAAACGAATGTGGTTCAATGATAGAGCGCAGCTAAGCATGATTTAAGCTGATTTAAGATTGTTTTATATGGCAGAACTCGAGTTTAACCATGGTCATTCTCGAAGTTCAGCTGTGGAACTGTGATTTTTAGCATGACCGACGATTCCTTCGGCTCACAAACCATACCAAGCCGTTGGTTTTCTGGATGAAATGGCGGCTCTTGAATCTCTTTGGGTCGCTCTTCGTCTCAAATGCGGCAATTTTGCTTGTTTACATACCCATTGAGCCAGAAATGGGCCTCATCGTGGAACAAAATTTGGCTCGAAAACATCATATCTTCTTGGAAGTTTGTAAGAGCCCATATAGCGAAGCAATGTCGCTTGGGAAAGTCAAGCGGCTTCAGTTTTTGCACGAGCTATATTTTGCACGCTTTCAATTTAAGATCTCGACGTAAAATTCGCCAAGCCGTTCCATACGTCAGTTCAAGTTGCGGCGAATGGCGCCGAAAAGGCTCTCCACGGTCTTCATGTGTTGAAAAAAGTACCTCTATTTGGACAACACGTTACATGTATAAATGAATTTCTGGATTTCCGTTGTTGCGACTGAAAACATTTCCATACACCATAAATTTTAGTTAAGTTGACAGTCCTTAGTCGGCAAAGGCCGGACTTATTCGGTGAATAGTCCCGTCTCTATTGGGAAAGGTCTTTATGGACTTCTGCGATTTGCACAGTGTATTTTTAAAGAAATATGCCTTACTAAATTGGGCATTTCTAGCTGAAAAATTTACACACTCCTCTTCTTGTTTTATACCAGTTTAAATAACAGAGTTTGCGATTTGACTGACTTTGGAATTCTCATTCAAATAAAGACTTTCAGAGCTGGTTCCTCAGTTATTAAACTCCTCTTTGGTTTGATTAGGTTAATTTGTATGCAATGAACCATTATCTAGAGACTGTTATCAAAAGCAACCCCGGTCCGGAGTACTCATTCTGTTAAGGGTGTAGTGAATGGTGAATACCACATTCCATTTTAAAATCTGCTTTGAACTTAAAGGTAATGAGTGGATCACAGAAAGATCATGCCGAAAGCGAACAAGTATTCGAGAAATTTTAACCTAAATTGTCGGCCCGTCCCAATATGTACTTATATGTAAGGTCAAGTTAAAGAACATATTATTTTTACATTAAATCGAATGTTTTATTTATCATATTTAGAACTATTCGATATAGATGAAATAAGCACTGTTTTGTTCGATAAATTGTTGGCATTTCGAAGGCAATTTCATAAGGCCGCTTTCATAGAAACCCTAGTCGGTATTGGCAAACAATTTTCATAAGCTTTTATTGAGATGGATTTTTCACCAGCGAAAACTTTTGCCATACACAGGAACAGATAGCAATTCCTTATTGCTGGGTTCAAACTATAAGGTGGATGCCTAAGAATATCACAACCAAGCTCTTGCAGTTTTTGGCTAGTAGTTATCAATGTGTGTGGCCTAGCACACTGAGAGACCGTTCCACGACAGTCGGGTCTACGTAAACGGAACGAAGCCGGATTTTGTCTGGCCAAGGACTGTCAACTCGGCAGATTTCGGCCGCGAACACAACAACAACAATAAATATAGTTCCTCTCATTTAGGCGGACTAAACCGCTTCTGAGCGGTTGCTTCCATCAGACGGTCTATTTGTTGGCAGTACAAGTCCGAATTAAGAGTTTGACGGCAAGTGCGCAGTAGACGATACCCTGCCAATACCACCAAACACATAGCAAAACCTTGCTAACGGTCAATCCTGTCTTGGTCAACGTTTGCCCCGGCTCACTGCGATTTCACTACGACCTTTTTTGCTTGACGCTGTCGTAAGTGAGCCACTTTTCACCACCCGTAACCATCCCCTCAGAAAAGGTTCGATTTTGTTGCGATCCATTAGCGATTCACAGGTGTAAATTCGATCCATAAAGTTTTTTGCGTTAACTCGTCAAGCACCCATAGATAAAAATATGATAGAAATAATAGCCAAACCCGCTCCTTCACCCAGTAGTAAAATAAGGTTTGTGAGACTCCGTTAATTTCCGGTCTTTAAATCAGTACAAATTCTCGTAGAATATGTTACTTCTGATAGTGAAAGGTTGCCTCTTGGTGTGCCTATAGTAAACAAATCTAGCAAGTTTCTCTAAAAGCCATGATCATGGGGATTCTTTATTCAAAATTATTGCTGTATATATGTACTTGGAAAATAACCGAGGCCCGTCACTGATTAAGAATCCGTTGCCACGCCAGTCGGGTCTAAGTAACAGGAGAGATCATATTTTTATCTGGCGAGGTACGGTTAACTCGGCACCATTTCTCGAAATTATTGCATGCATGTGTTCTGTACAACAACAGTAACTGATTAAGAATATGTCTGTAATATTTCGGCGATTACTTAATACTGCGAAGAAATATAGTAATACAGGTAAATAAATGGAAGCAATTGTTAAATGTTCTTAAAGGTATTCAGGGAATTCATACATTTTTCATTTCACCACACAAATCATTGTAGTAAAATAACTGCAATATCTTCTTATCCCTAGCGCTCTTCCAGTTACCTTGTTTAAATTAAATGTCAACTCAAGTCCACGGGCTTACAGTGAAAAGTCAAAATGAAATCAACAAGAAGGATGGAATGACGCCTCAGTCAACCGCAATTTGCCGACACTAATGAGATTATATAATAGAATCGATTAAATATTTAAGTGAAACAAGTAAATAACTACATACTAGCTGATACATACTATACACCCACACATACATACATACATCTCTATATTATCTACACGTTAAGCGCATTACTTTAAATAAACCACTATCATCAGGCAGTCAGCGACACGCATGCACACAGCCTGTCACAAACTGCAACGCGACAACTATCACTGCACACTATAAACCCTCAAGGCAAATACGCGGCTATATGGAGTGACAACTACACGTTGTAAATGGGTGCTGCAAGAAAAATTTAAAGACGCAACAGGCCTTTCGTTTTTCTCCATTGGCTGAATGGTAACAAGTTGAAGTGAATTTAGTTAAAGCTTGTAAAAAAAAAGTTTAAGTAGTGAAAAAAAAAGTTAATAATAAAATATTTATTAATATACACAATTTAAAATCAATAGCTCAAATATTTTTTGAGTTATAGCCTTCTAAAGTGAACATAGTCGCTCAGTTCAATCAGCTCCATCAGTTCATCTTTAAAATTTAAAGCCAAAAATGCAATGAATATCATCGATCAACCACCGTATTCAACAGATTTGCCTCCGTGTGATTTGTTCTTGTTCCACAAACTGAAATTGCAGCCCCGTGGAACCCGTTTTCAGTCGATCGAAGAAATACAACAAAATTCACTGAAGGAGCTGAAGCACAACTCAAAAAGTGCTTATGAAAAGTATTTTAAGCACCGGAAAAATCGTTGGCATAGATTACTTTGAAGGCGGCAAAACTAAAATTTATGATTAATTAAATATTTTTCGTTTTATTTACAATTTCCGGGTACTTTTTTGTTACAATCGCCTTTTTAAACTGTCATACTGGGTATGCCCTTGAATGCTATGTAACCTCTACACGGGAAGAAGCTATGGATATAAGTATGAATTAAAGCTATGAATTATATACTTAAGTACATACATACATATGTACATATAAATATGTCCCATGAATAGACGACATTTCCGAAAATTAATATATAAATTTATATACCCTTATTTTTTCCTCAATGAAATCCCATCTATTCACTAGCAGTATGAGCTCTTCTATGTGCTGTGCGCAAATTTCTCTATCGGGTTTTTAGTGCATGACATCATATATGGCTATTGATGCAATAGACACTTTCGAAAAGACCTGCATACCAACATGTACAAATATGAAGCATACTTTTGCGGGCTGTCAACAGCAAGTGTTTTTCCGCATATCATTATCACTTTCTTTATATTTTTTTTCTTCTGTTTACTAATGTGCATAATAGACATAAGCAATTTATAAAGACCAACTGATTCAGCAGTGCCCGCAACTACCTCCCGGCGACATTTTCACGCTTGCTTATATACACAGCTTGCTTACTGAGTCAACTATTATCACGTTTGGTTGTGATGAAGTGGTTATTATGTTGGAGGATGCTTCCACGGCAGCTATTAATGATGAAATCAGTAACAATAAAAACCCATTGTGCTGAAAAATACACTTTATATACGAATTTACATACATACATATGTACATACATGTGGATATAAAGAAATTTTAAGCGTTCTAATAATTTGTTTATACCCTAAACAAGGTATATTTAGTATTTAGTCACTCAGTTTTGGAGATATCGATCTGAAAATTTTCTCGGGTTCCTTTTCCTCCAAGAAACTGCTGATTTGTCGGAAAGGCCGATATCGGACCACAATAGGTTATAACTGCCCTACACACTGATCGATTAAAATCAAGTCCAGGTATGAACAACTTTTTTTACGAGTTATCTCAACAAAATTTGGCATAGATTATTGTTGTTGTTGAATTCTGCAGAGTGAACAGTCCTTGTCCGGATCTGTTCCGGTTACGTAGACCCGACTGTCGTGGGTACGAGCGTAGGTTATTGTCCAAAAGAGCGCTACAATCTCCGAACAAATTGTTGGGAACGGAACACTATAGCATATAGCTACCATGCAAACCAAACGATAAATTTCAAGTCCTTTTTGCATACAACATTTTCTTCAAGATTTTGTTGTTGTTGTTGTCGTAGCGGCAGAATTCTGTCGAGTTGACAGAGTAACTAATCCGGTTACGTTCCGGTTACGTGGACCCGACTGTCGTGGAAAACCTATATTCAAGACATTTGTAATGAATTAGTCCAACGTAAACTCCGAACAAAAGGTTGAGAAAGAACCACTATAGCATATATCTGTCATATAAACTGATCGCTCAAAATCACATCCTTGCATGGAAAACTTTTTTATTTCACAGTGCAACAATCGCAGAACACATCGGTCAGATCGGACATCTGTTGGCATTCAAAGTTTTGTTTTTATAACAAATTAAGAGAAACAATATTTAGCATAATAAGCGGGTTACTCTTCTAAATTCTCTTTAAAATTTTAGCAATAGTAAACATTTATTTTGCAATTTAAACAATTATATAGAAATTCGAAGAAAAGTTAGACTATAACAAATTTTTAAGTTTGTTGAAAAACTGTTTTTTTTCCATTAAAACTTAAGAAAAGTTACTGCATCCTAGCCAACTAGACTTATATACATGTCAACATCCTTCAGCAAAGTTCAGTGTCAGTTGACTATTCTGTTCTTACTAAACTTGTTGACTTGTTGCAATAAATTAACTTAAATGACAAAAAATAGAGCTTATCGAGTGAATACCAAACAACAAGAAACATAAAAAATATAGATTGTCGTTCTTTGTATGTGTTGCTGCCAACTTAAACGTTGAACAATGGACTGGCGAAAACTATTGTGAAGCATAAAAAAGCGCTTTTCACTATATTTTCATTTTTATTGTTACAATTTTTATTGAAATAAGCGAACATGCTTTAAAAATACATATACAATCAATAATAGTTTTACTAGTACACAAAATATATCTTATGCTATATAAATAGAAGTCTAATTATAATATACTATATGATTCACATTAACAACTTTTTAACTTAAATATCTATAAAATTTTTAATTTCGAGCATCAGTATAAATACAAGCAATTGGCCTAAAATATTATATATAAATTTTGCAACAGATCTCCCTTATCGAATCTAACCGCCGGTGATTCCTTGCATATAGATATCCTGCACCGTTGGTATGGCGTGCTGGAACTGCCGGCGTTTCGGTATTGGTTGTATATGCGGTAAACGCGTGCCATTAACTGCATTCAAACTTGGTAGGAAATCGAAGTCGTCATCGCTGCTTGTAGATGAATTTGCTGAAACTGGTGCAGCCCGATTGTTTACAGTTGGCGCTGGTGAATTTACAGATATATGATTTCTTGGCGGTTCTGTCACAATGTGCACTCTTTTACGTTTTGCTGGCTGCAACGGTTTACGCCATAATGTGGAATCCTTCGTGATATTCTCATCTCGTCCTATATTACTTTCTGTTCTGCTGGCGTTGTTTGTGGCAGTTGTTGAAGCGTTGGCTAATGGTCTTACAGTTTGTGATGAATTTTGTGAGTTGTCACTATCGATTGACGGAACTTCCTCAGCAACTTCATGAGCATCTGGTCCTACATTATTTTCTAAACTCCTGATATCAATTGTCGCAGTTGTTGAAGCATTGGCTAATGGTATTACTTTTTGTGACAAATGCTGTGAATTAACGCTAATGTCTGATACAACCTCATGAGCAGCGGGAGATGGCACCCTTTCGAAACCAATATTAGTTGTGGAATTTATACTGCTATCATCACTAACCATTAGCGAATGCGTTGATGATTCGTAGCTGGTGTTACCAACATTTTCGTTATCAGCTTGATTTTCTTTTTCAACACTTTCCCTTAACTCCTGAGAGCGTCCTCCCAAATTGTACGGTGCACTTTGTTTTACAAAATCTCGCAAATGCTTTGTACGCGGCGTTTTATATACAATACGATCAAAGTCGTCCACTGACGACGAAGAGGACACAGTTAGTGAGTGACGTTGTTTTTTCTCTATAGCGCTCTTTAGTTTCATATTATACATATGTGTAAAGACTTTTGCACAATCTGCACAGACACGATTTTCTGGACGAAAGTCCTTCCTACGTTTGCGCGCGAATTCAACATGCTTTGGATTGGTGATAAGAACGCCATCGCCTTTCAGTAAATGTCCATCCGTTGATATGGCACACTTCACGCCTCTTATTCTAACCATTTCTTTAGCAAACAACACATGCAAATACTTTTTATTTAAAATAAAAATGTTCGTTTAAAATTGGTTGAAAATAGTACAAATGCATTTTGTTGCTGTATGCTGCCAGTATATTTAAATGTAAACAGCTGCCAACAAAGTGTTGACATAATATCGATAGATAGTGCAGTTTTATCGATAGCAGAACGTCACACTAAATTATATTTCATTTATGTAAAGAAATATTTATTGCTTATTTATGAATGAGTAGTTAAAAATTTAATAAAAAATAGATTTATTTATCATTTATATTTCCTCAAATTTATTATCGAAATAAGTTTTCCAAAACCTTGCATCCACAATTTACACAGTGCTTTGAATATAAATTAATAACTGTGTTGCCACTTTGTACCTAAATTGTAAAATGTAACGAATATCAAGTAACTGATTTATTAAATATAATATTTGCTTTCTTATTATTATGTGTATTTACAGCAGAAATATCCTTATCAGAGTTTCGAAATATATATAAAATACAGGTATAATAAGCCAAACTGGTTTCTAATAAACGCTGGAGTAGCTAATATTATGTATGCAGATATATGTATGTATGTAGAATGTTCCAAACATAAACAAAAGGATAAATAAGGAATTTAATAAAAAATACACACAAGTGACAACGGAAACCCGTACTTTAATTATACAAAAGCGAACAGTAAAAATGTAACAACAACCCAAATATCGTTATAGTCTTCCAAGAAACTAACACAAAACCAACAAAAACCAATTTCTGCTCACATGTCCACAAAACCAGCGATGGAAAATATTGTGGAAATTCACAGCAGTTACAACAACAAACGACAACTTTTCCATGCTAGGATTCAGAAAGAGTTTGCAACGCTAGCGACGAGTACGAGAGAAAACTTACAGTGTAACAAGAACAAAAATAATATACACAAAAGCAACTGTAGCAGAACCACAACCACTACACACAACGAATATATTGGACAACAACAAAAGCAACAATCAAATCAACGACTAGGACCAATTCGGCGAGAGCAATTGTATTATGCACGACATGCGAGCGAGACAGTGGCAACAACACAAATGCAACAACAACACAAACAACAACCACAGCTAACGCCCACTGTCGACTATTTTCGCTTCTCTGCTCTGTATGCACTTGTAGCGACTTCCGCTACAGCAGCCGCGTGCAACATGCGTGAAACATACGCGTGCGTGACTGCGTACGCTGAAGATGCCGATGTCGTAGCTGATATTAATGACTATATGCCACACAACCATAATACACGACAGCGTTGTGTGCACGACGCCAGCATTCTGCATGCGAGACGTTGCCATAAAAGCCTTACACAAACACACTTCAGCAAATTTTTGCGCACCACATGCCTCCGGAGTGGTAGCGGTGGCGTTGTACGACATGATGCCGACGCAGGTGATGTCAGCGGTTGTGGTCTCTACAGTGCGTTTGGTACTGCCACCGGAAGCGGAACCACGTATGCTGGTAGTGGCCTCGATACGCGTAGCATTTTCTATTTAACGCTCGTATTTTTCATCTATTGTACCGTAATGATGCGCGCCTCCGCTGCGGCGACAGCCATTGCCAATGCGACAATGCATAACAATAATAGTAATAGCGTTGCCAATGATGCGCTCTCTGCGGGGGCAGTCGCTTTGTCGCCGTTTGCTGGTGATCCTACTGCGCAAAATGTGACGAAAAGCAATGTAATAGTGATTGACAACAGTGCCCAAGACACAACGTCAGTCCTATCGCCTAAAACTATGCACAATACTATAACAAAGCCATCACCTGTCGCCGTTAACTTGACAACTGCTACTGTGAATGCTTCATTGTTAGCAACAGCTAAGGCGTCAGTCGACTTTGTGGTGTACGCGAACGACACCAGCCTAGCGAAAGTGCAGCGCGTTACAAAGCGCGATACCGCTCATGTGCCTGATGATGAGGATGATTCCGCCTATCATGATGACGAATTTGATGAATACGAGGCTTTAATTAACAATAGATCTGGTGAGTAAGCAAAAAGTTAATTCATGAAATTATTTCCTTTTGCTGGTAGACCAAATGTCCATTCCGATTGGTTTTTGTTTTATTGTTTAACCAAATTTTGTATACTAAAGGGGATCCATTTCGAATTTCCCTACTTTTTTAAAGAAAAAATACATAAACTACAAATTTAATGAGGAAAGTTTATTTTTTATTCGAAAGAACGTTCTTTGGCATTTATTTTTTTAAGATTATATCTTTCAAATGTTGTCCGCAAGTACGTCTCAGAAGGTCCATCCGTTGAGTCCAATTACTCTTTCGAGTATTTCAACTGGTAACTGGCGAATGTCATGTGTGATGTTTTGCTCTAAGGCCTGAATCGAAGCGGGATTGTCCGCGTAGACTTTAGACTTTACATATCCCCACAAGGAAAAGTCTAAGGGTGTGTTATCACAAGATTTCGGTGGGCAATAGACCAGCCCAAGACGTGAAATTATCTGCTCACCGAAGTGTTCTCTCAATAAATCCCTTCCTTGATGCGACCTGTCGGATGTGGCGCCGTCTTTTTGAAACCAAATGTCGCCGAGATCACGAGCTCAATTGAGCTTCCATTTCAGGCATTAAATAGTCGGTTATATTGGCGCGATAACGGCGGTCATTAACGGTTTTGTTTTCAACGACATCATATTTAAAGAAATATGGACCGATGATTCCACCGGCCCACAAACCACATCAAACCGTTGTTTTTTCTGTATGAAATTGCAGCTCTTGAATCTCTTCAGGTTTCTCTTCATCTCAAATGCGGCAATTTCGTTTATTTATATGCCAATTGAGCCAGAAATGGGCCTCATCGCATAGGAAGGAGGAGCGCCTTCAGTTCTTGCACAAGCTGTATTTTGTCTGCTTTCAATTTACGATCTCGACGTAAAAAGCGCCAAGTCGTTCCATTCCTCAGTCCGAGTTGCCTCGAACGTCGATGCTTAACGGTCTTCGTGTATACTCTAAGCAACAGTTGCTATATATTCGGTCGAATATTATCCGATTGGATTGGACCGATTGACTTGATATTTTCATACGAATCGCGTCTGCATTTCATTTATCAAATAATGATCGTAGCAATACGTTTTTCGACAAGAATTTAGATTTTTTAAGCCACTCTAATATGTAAAAATTTCCGAAAAAACGAATTTTTTTTAGAAGCTGGCATTTTGTCAAAAATCGAAATTTTTACTAATTTTTCGATCATTACTTGTATTCATCTAACAATAATTTTTTTGATTTTTACTTTGATATAATGGGTTGTCAAAAAAGTCTTGCGGTATTTTTATTGATTTTTTTCATTGAAATTGAAATGAATTTTTGATGACTCATGCCCAGCTCTTGACCGATACTACGGCTGCTACTATGCCGGTCTCTTTCGACCAATTCACCGATTTTATCGCAATTTTCGACGACAGGCCTTCCGGAGCGAGGCGCATCTTCGACCACCTCTACACCAGAACGAAAGCGTTGAAACCATCGTTGTGCGGTGGAAATGGAAACTTATCGGGTCCATAAACTGCACAAATTTTATTGGCGGCTTGAGATGCATTTTTGCCTTTATCGTAGTAGTACTGTAAAATATGCCGGATTTTCTCTTTATATTGCTCCATGTTTGCGACTCACGAACGACTTAAAAGAAACGACAATCAATCAAACTAGAACTACGCGCTTTCATCGCCAACTAGCGAAAATACCGCAAGACTTTTTTGACAACCTATTAATTTTACTGAAGAAAGTTTCTCTCACTGCCAGTACCCTTTTTACGGAGGTCCTCTTTAGGATCGGCTACGGTATCAAAGGAATCCAAAAAATGTTCACAAGGAATCATAATGATTAACATTTTATGGTTGACCACTAAAATAATCCATCCCTGTAGTTGTTTGTTGTGACGCTACTAATATCAAAATATCTATATATATTTATTATTTGATTATTTATCAATAACAGCTAAGGGCAAATATATTGGTGCTCCCTGCTTCAGTAACATGACATGCGAAACTTCATTAATTCATGTCACCTGTGATAGGGAGACAAAGATTTGCGGCTGTGAAAGAAATTACCCAGTGCAGCTTGGACTGACAAAAGGTTGCGATAAACGTAAGTGCACACTCATCACCTAATTTATGGTATTTTCTAACTTTTTTTTGAAACGTTTGCAGCGAAAAAACTGGGCGAACAGTGTTTCTACGATGAAACCTGTATGTTTAGCGACGAAAATTCCCTTTGTGTTCAAGTGCGACACAATGCCATGTGTCAATGTGCGAATGGTTTTCACTCGGTTAGTCACACGAAGCCAACACGACGTGTTTTTTGCACGAAAGGTGAGATTGTATACGAAAATTTTGTTTTTTTTATTAATATATTGTAAGAAAAGAGAAACTATTATTTTTTGTAATAGTTTTTTATTGAGAGAATGTTATATAAAAAAAGTCAAAAGAAACCCCGTTCCTACAAAACGTATGTAACTATTACTTTCCAGTTTCAAACTATTATGATTTCGTTGTTAAACAGTACTCAAATCTCAAAAACCAGCATATAGGTTGTTCATAATTATTTTGAAGTTCAGTTTCTGAACTTATGAAACGCTACTCAGTACTATTTTAATATTGGGTCTATATTCCAGAAGAAAAGAGCTGAGCGGATTTAGCCACGTCTGTCTGTCTGCATATACTGAAACTACTCTCTAAGTTTTTGAGATATCGATCTGAATTTCCGAAAATCATTCGCCGGAACCGCAGCTTAAGGACCATTATAGCGTATAGCTGTCATACAAACTGAATGATTGGAATCAAGTGTTTCCATGCAAACTTTTTCAGTAGACGAAACATATTTAAGAAATTTCGCAAAGCTTATTCTTCTTCTTTATTAGTGTAGACACCGCTTACGCGGTTATAGCCGAGTTTACAACAACGCGCCAGTCGTTTTTAATTTTTGCTGTTTTGCGTCAATTGCAAATTCCAAGTGTAGCCAGGTCCTTCTCCACTTGGTCTTTCCAACGGAGTGGAGGTCTTCCTCTTCCTCTGCTTCCACCGGCGGGTACTGCGTCGAATACTTTCATAGCTGGAGTGTTTTCGTCCATTCGAACGACATGACCTAGCCAGCGTAGGCGCTGTCTCTTAATTCGCTGAACGTCGTATATCTCGCACAGCCCATAGTTCCATCGAATGCGTTATTCGACGTTGCCAATGCGCAAACGACCAAAAAATTTCCGCAGAACCTTTCTCTTGAAAACTCGTAGCGTCTACTGTCTCTGCACCATATAGCAGGACGAGGATGATGAGTGACTTGTAGAATTTGGTCTTTGTTCGTCGAGAGAGGACAACATCCAAAAAAAAATTGTGCAGATCGGTTCACTTCACCACATAGCATAGCCATACAAATTGAAAGATCGGAGTCCAGCGCCGGCTGGGTGGCCAAGAATGAATCAAGACAATTTTTGATAATCTGTTCTGTTGCAAAACGTATTTCAGTGAAGGCGTTCAGCAGCGATCGGCACATATGGTAGTAAAAAGAGGCAAGATCTGGGCTACAAGCTAGGCGTTGTCATGATGGAAAATTTGTACCTCGTGCCCAGTTGCAGATTCCGCGCGTATTTTTGATAATCGCTCGCTTCATAATACAGCACGCCTACTCATCCCAACAAATACAGAGGCCTCATTACCTTAGCGTTATGGATATTCGGCTTCGGCTTATTGGGCAGGGTTCGTATATGATGTTTTGCGTTTAGGGTTATTGTAATGGATCCAGTTTCACAAGCAAGTAACAAGTAATGGATCCACAAGCCGATACAAAAAGTCTTCTTTTTGTAGCCTGGTATTTGAAATCGTCTTCAATGACTCGTGGCTTCAATTTATATAGCACCCAAATTACTTGCTTTTGAATGTAGCCGACTGCTTTTAAAGGTTTTAAACGGGCTGCTTCAGCGAGTTTCAAGGCTTTTGCGATCTCTACTTCTGTTTGACCGCAATCATCATCTTCCAGATGCTCATCTTCAAATATTTGTCGATCAGCACGTTCCTCTTCGATGCCAAGATTCTTTATTGGCGTAGATACCGCTTATTCTTATGTTATAGCCGAGAAAGTGGGGTCTCTCATCCGAAGCTGTTTTCTTCTTTTGATTGGAGATGTTTGGCGGGTCCCAAACCCAGCGCATAGCCTTTGAGAGGGATGCTTGGCTATCTCACTTTAGCTCGTCTTCAAACGGACGATTTTTGGGTACGCAAAGGATACTTGGTTTAAGACCGGAAGCCGTGAGCTGCTTGAGCCATAGGTAAAAGAATCGTTTCTCGCCACTTCCGAGTGAATGGCGTTCATAGAACTTTCCTTGCGTGAACTTCTACATCATGGCTCCATCCTCCAAGATTACTGTTTTTGAATTGGGCAAAGTAGAAATTGTTGACCATATGGTTTCACCAAAATACGACGATTTTCAGCTTAGGTTTCGTTTTTATATAACTTAAGCTACAATTTTTAGCCATCTTCCATATTATTTTTCATAAGCTTAATAAAAAGTTCAATCTTTCATTCTCTTCTTTAAATATAGACTTAAAGGAATTAAATTCTGATCTGCCTACTCTACTGGGTGTCGCAACGGGCATAGCAGTACTTACCGGTCTTATCTGTATGGTATTACATCTATTTACCAAAACGAAGTATCCACGTCCCCGAAACTTTGGCGATGCGAATCTACCGCCACCGATAATGTATTCTAGCGAGACAGGTAAGTGCGAAATCAACTCAAAAAAAAAAATATATATACAAGTACAAATATATATTATCCGAGTACCAAACGAAATTCAAGCCACTTTCTTAATACATTACTTGACATATTTACAAATTTCCCTTTCCTTCACAAATCTTCCTCGATTTTCTTCGACTCTCCTATTTCCATTGCATATTACGCCTTACTAGTTTATACAACACATTTATGTCCATCATTGAATCTGATATGCCTTCACCGATTCCAGGTATACCATTGACAGTACAATCGGGTCGACCATCATCACGTTCCAGTTTACGTTCGAGTGGCTCAATCGGTTCCTATGGCAATCGACGCGCCTCATCCGGTGGCGCTACAGCTGGTGTGCATGGTATGGGTGGTGGTGGCGGTGGCGGCAGTAGCGGTACGAAAGGCATACTCGTCTCTACATCACGTACAGGTGCGGCTAGATCGGCCGCCATATTGCTTATATCGTGTCATTTGACGGAGCTCGCCAAAGAGGCGGCCTTACGCACCACAACGTCCCGTCAAACTTCGGGCGCCGGCTGCAGTGCGAATTCGCGTGACAATCTGGATGAGAATGGGTCAGGTGGTGTCACAACTGCCGGCACAGTTGGCGGCAGTGGTAGCCGCAGCTGCGACAGTACATTGTCAATGACGCGTCATCTGCAGAAGCAGTTGAACCATCAGCGTCATTTATTAAGTCTTGAGCTGTCGCCGGCAAAAACGAAAAATAACGATAGAATTAGAACATTGTTGGGCATTAATGGAATTGATAATTATAGAACCGATGACGATGATGAGTTAAATAGTTTAGATCATAATCACCTGCAAATTGGTGCATTGCCGACACCGGCCAGTGAAACGCCTAGATTTGCGGTAAACATACGCTAACTCTCTCTCTCAAAACATTCACTGTCACTCTCTCTATCTACCTCTGTCTAACTCTCTCTCTCTCTGTCTATTGGTCACACAATATCTATTAAACTCTTACTCTCTCTCTCTCTCTCCAAAATGAAATACAAACATACACCTACACATACAGGCACACACCGCATACACCTGAACACAAATCGTCGTTAATACAATACAATTGGTGTCATGTAAGAGAGTCTATTATGAATTGGTGATCATTACTGATCAATATATGGCAGTTCTCGCACTCTACTACAATTTATACACGTGTCTTTATATTTTAACGCACAAATTACGCACTCGTTTTCAAACGTGATATTAAGAGGTTCCTAACGTGCCCAAATCCCATAGAATCCCTGCTTTTTTCATGTCGTTGTTCCTTTAGTTTCTTTAGTTCTGTGTTGTTAAGTCTCTTAGTTCACGGTAGGGGGGATAGCATAATTTAATATCGCATAAAACCTTAGCTGGAAACTTTTTAAGAGATCCAGTAGAATTTGAGAAAAGGTAGAGCTACTAACTCTGGGTTGAAACACAGAAACTGCAAAATTGTTCGTATTCGAAAACCATTATTGTTCTTTGTAAGGGATGCTGTACTAGCCGAATACAAATCCATGTTCGCTCCGTCGCACAGACCCACCGGCTCTAGGTACTCAACGTCTGTGACGAAACCCACTTGCAAAAATAAACTTTTTATTGGTTTTAAATAAATTGCAAGTTCTGAATATACTAATTCCTAATAAATGCGATTTTGAGTAGATTACTTCTACGGTTCAACCCCTGTATAACTTTATATGAAATCTAAAGTTTTCTGAGATCATCGAAATCGGCATTCTCAATAAATTTGATTATTTTAGTTATAGAACATCTAAGTCCAAAATAACTCGACAAACGTCAGGAATATTCTAAAGAAACCCAATTAGGTAAATATAGCGAAGCAACCGATTTCCGTGAGGTTATCTTGTCAAAAGAGTTTTCCATAAAATATCTTGAGTTTGATCGATCAGTTTGTATGGAAGCAAAATTTCATAAAGTTATCTCAAAAAGCAAGGAGTTAGTTGGAGTATATGCAAATTAAGGCGGGTGGAATTAAAGGAAGCCAAAAAAATCGAAAAAGTCGCTTATGCGGAAAATGTTCTAAGAATCATACTGAACAACTTTGCTGAAGAGATTATGGGTCTAAAACTAATAACGTTACGACTGCTTACATGTTGTCATCGTTCATGACTCAGTACCCTGTTGTAGGCCGGCACGATGTGTGACATGTAAAATTTGGTCTTTGTTCGTCGAGAGAGTACTTTACTTCTCAATTGCCTAATCAGTCCGAAGTAGCAACTGTTGAAAAGAGTTATTCTGCGTTGGATTTTGATGGTGACGTTAAATATTGGTAATGCTGGTTGCAAGAAAGACGAAATTATCTACGACTTTGAAATTGTGACCGTTAACAGTGACGAGGGACCAAGGCGTAAGTCGACGACTGTTTGTTTGATGACAGGAGATATTTCGTCTTGGCCTCGTTCACTGCCAGACCCATTTGCTTTGCTTACTTGTCCAGTCTGGGGAAGAGCAGAACTAACGGCGCGTGTGTTGAGATCAATGATATTAATATCATCAGCATACGTCAGCAACTGTACACTCTTAAAAAAGATTGTGCCTGCTCGATTCAGTGCTGCAGCTGAAGAAGTCGCACGATAGGTAGTCGCCTTGTCTGCAACCTCGTTTGGTATCGAACGGCTCGGAGAGGTCCCGATTCTGACGGAGCTTTGGTATTGCTCAAAGTTACTTTACACAGCCGTATTATTCTTGCGGGCATACCAAATTCAGACATAGCGGCATAAAGGTAGCTCCTTTTCGTGCTGTCAAAAGCAACTTTGAAATTGACGAAGAGATGGTGGGTGTCGATCCTCTTTTCATGGATCTTTTCCAAGATTTGGCACATGGTGTATATGTGTTCAGTTGTTGATGTTATAGGCCTGAAGCCGAACTAATAAGGTTCAATCAGTTTGTTGACAGTAGACTTTAATCTTGCACATAGTACTTTCGATAAAACCCTATATATGGGTAATCGGGTTCACCATCTCCTGGTGTTATGCTTTCACTGCCATCCTGCAGGCTGGAGAAGTGTTTCCTCCATAATTACAGAATGCTCTGGGCATCACTCACTTGATCACCTTTAGGGGTTTTACAAGGCAACGCTGCGGTCGTGAAACCTTCTGTTAGTCGCCGCATCGTTTCGTAGAATTTTCGTTTCCCTGTCGGTCAGCTTGTCAAGCTCTTCGTACTCACCGATTTCAGCCTCTCTCTCTTTTTTCTGCAAATGCGTCACGCTTTCCTCTTCAACTCTCGGTATCTATCCAATCCCATCATTTATATATATACAACCCTTTATCTATCTTGCTTAGTTTAAGGTGATACGTATAACCGTTAGGTGAATAAAGCTATTATACTTAGTAGCAACATGTTCCAAGTGTATAAAAATAGACCTACTCTAGTATATACAGAAAATCTGACATACGGCCACGGAAAAGCTGATCATGTATATATATACTTTATAGGATTTCCACTGTTTCCTTGTTCAGGATATAAAAAATCCTCATTTAATATGAACCTGAATTCAAAAGTGGTACTTGATGGTGTTCTTTCCAAATCCTCAGTACCCAAACACGAAAAACGTTGAAAGTCCACAAATATTATTTATGTGTTAATAGCTTTCTTTGTATCGGTCCACGAACATTATTTAGCAGTTAATTGTTTTCTTTGTTTCGGTTTTCAGCATGTCAGCGATTGTACAAGTATTGCTAGACAATCGCCTTTAGATCACCTAATACTAATAGAACCTATTTTGATGTTTCCTCATGTCTCAAGGTTTGAGCTATGGTATTGTTGAACCATAGTTGCTGTTAGGTGATTCTCTCACTCTCGTTCTCTGGATGTTTTTTATATAGGAAATGTTTTTACGGCAAACGACTTTACTGCTTAGTTTGACATACTGATTATCTGTCAGCAAGTATATTACAAATTTAGCACATATTTTATGTTTAGCATTCCCTAGTTTTCCTAGTTTAAACACAAATCCCTTTAAAAACAAACCCTAAATTTCCTGACATTAAAAAAATAACAATTTGCCCAAAAGTCTACACTAATGTGCACAAAAATAGCACACATTTCAAAATTCAAATATCAAATTGAAAAAAAATTACATTGTTGCTGTAAAATATTGTAAATAAAATTGTATAAAATTTGCGTTTTAATTAGACAAGTTGCCTAGCAGCTGCGATCCCATGTAAAATTGGAAAACCTCTAAATTAGTTAAATTACGAAATTATTGTAGAAGTAGAAATTTGTACCAAAAATTAAATTTGAGAAAAATTACACAAACACATTTTAGGAGAGAACTAACATTCACTTTTCGACAACAAAAACAACAAGAACAAAATTATTCATGCATATTGTATCACACAGCAAAAGCAATTTGAAAACACCATACAAATTGCAACAACAATTGGTTGCAGGTTGCGTGCCGAACAATTAAAAATGTTTACAAAAATTTTAATAATTAATTATCTTATAATATTAATTGTTAGTATGCATTTATTGTTAATTACTGGTGTATGATAATTTATTGGTGTTACATGTGTTGTGTTGTAATTTTTTTTATTTTCAGTATCATTTCAAAAAAGAATAGTAAAATTTTACAAAATTTAAAAACACAAATATGCCATAACAAAAAATAAAAATATCACTTCTCTAAACTAACAAAATATACCGGGATGTATTGAAAATTCATAATTATTACAAAAAAAAATATGAAAATTTGTTTATATTTTTTCTTAATTTTTTGTCGTTTCTAGTTCTTTAGTGCATATGTCTTTTAGTGTATGTATGTATGTATGTGTATGTATGTACTTAATTTCGACTGCCAAATTGTGTGTAAAAATGCCTTTCGTTACTTCAAAGTACTCGTTACTCGTAAGTTCATCGCTTCAGGTTTTATACTTTGTCATATTCCATTTCTGATGTAAAAGAAAAATTTAAATAATGTTAATAACAATAATAAAGTGACCAGACGTTATGCATATTTTTTCTATATAGAAAACTCAAATGTTAAGCAAAGTACAACCAACGTTGCAAAAATATATCGCGCAAGTGTTAAAACAGAAAAGCAATATGGCGGTGACTATGTTCCTAGCAAGCAAAGTATTTGAAACAAATTACGTTTTTTAATTATTTTATTTATATTTCTTCACTGCAACAATGAATGAATGAAAGCATACTGTTTTCTTAAATATTTACACCTTTTTTAAATTTGCATATTTTCGTTTTAATGGCAGTTAATTAATTATTTCTGCGCAAACTGACGAAATTGAGCGAAATTCTAACAAAAATAAACGCTAGTTTATATGCAAGTTGTGTAAAATTAAAGCACATGCTATAATTGGCAAAGCTCTCTATCCCAAATTGGCATTTATAAGAAATATATTTATTTTTTGAAATTACAAAAACACTTTTTTCACAAATTAGCACAAAAACTTTTCAATTTGCCGCTAAGTAGTAAAAATAATTTTGCATTTTTATATCGTTAAGTGTGCCAGGACGTATGATTTCGAAAATGTATTAAAATTAATTTTTTTTGAACAAAAATCGCCTAAAAGTAGACTATATTTTACAAAAATATTTTTTTACTGTTATTTAATGATAATAAATAAGTTCATAACTTTGATGCTCACAGGCTAATAAAAGAATTCTTTCCAAAAAACTTCAAAACTGTATATTTTGTAGTAAAATTGCCTAAAAGTAGACTACCTTTCACAAAAATATTTTTTTACTGTCATTTGTTGGTAAAGTAATTTCATATTTTTGATACTTACAGAATCATAAAAACAGAATTCTTTCCGAAAAATTTCAAAACTCAATATATTGTAGTAAAAAGGGCCTAAAAGTAGACTAATCTTCACAAAAATAATTTTTTATTGCCATTTAGTGGTAAAATAGTTACATATTTATGATACTCACAGGCTAATAAAAGGTGAAGTTTTTCCAAAAACTTTAAAAGATTTTTATAGTAAAAAATGCCTAAAAGTAGACTATAATTTTTTTACTGTCATTTAGTGGTAAAATCACTTCATATATTAGACACTCACAGGCTAATTAAAGGAGAATTCTTTTCAAATATTTTTGTGAACAAAAATCGCCTAAAAGTAGACCATCTTTCATAAAAATATTTTTTTTTCTTGTCATTTAGTGGTAAAATAATTTCATATTTTTGTTACTCACGGAATAATAAAAAGAGAATTCTTTCCAAAACAATTTCAAAACTTTATATTTTGTAGTAAAAAGTGCCGAAATATAGACTAGGTTTTCATAAAACATTGGCTTACACTTTACATATGAAATGCTTTACCGTACAATGTAGGGTATGCTTTCTCAAATTTTAAAACCCAATATTAATATTAATTTAAAATTTTCATTGAAAAAGTGAGGTTAAGTTACTAAAGTAAACTAGTAGTATAATGATCTAGGTAACGAATAAAAGTGAAAGAGAGAGTTAATATAGCACGAAATCCGTTTTATAACTCTCAAAAAGATCAAATCTATGCAAATTACAGATAAATAAATTTTGAAAACTCTGAATAAATTTAAACAACATTTTTGTAATAGTATCTAATACTTTAAAAAATAGTTTTTTTAAACTCTTTTTTCATTTATATTAAAGTTTGTGGTTGAAAAAAACGTTTTTTGAAACTCTTACTTCATGTATAATAAATTTTGTCTTTGAAGTCTACTTTCAGGCAACTATTAATTTATTTTATATTAGCGGTCTACTTTTAGCCGCTTATCAATTTATTTTATATTTGTGGCCTACTTTTAGGTGTTTACTAATTTATTTTATATTTGTTGTGTACTTTCAGGCGGTGAATTAAGTTTTTCGCTCTGGCACAATTTATTTGCAATTTTTGCTTATATTGCCTATAAATTATCAAGCGTGTATTTTTTCTTGCTTTTATCGATACTACGCATTTGTTTATACGAAAAAATAATTTTATTACTACTTACTTGTTTTTGTAAATTTATGTGTACTCTTCAAACTGAAACTAAGTAAAAAACTATCGCTGTGCTCTGTTGCTAATGCTCGAAAGCGCTTACAAATAATAGAAATTTATATGAAAGAATATTTTTGCTAAAAAATAGTAAAGTTAAAAAAAATGTAAATTAAATTAAAAATAAAAATTAATTTTCGTAACTTAAAAAAAATTTGAAATAAAATAAATATTTTGTTAATTGGTAGCTTAAAATATAAGTTGAAAAAAAGTTTTTTAAGTGAATACTTTTTTTTAAATTAAAATAAAATAAATTAAATGTTTCTCTTCAACTTAGAAGCATTAAAAAATTATTTAGAATAAAATATATTTTTCTAATAAAATTAAATTTTTGTTAATTTCGTACCTTCAAAAATGAGTTGATTAATTTTTTTTTACTTAAAATAAAATAAAATCAATTTTTCTCTTGAATTTAAAAACATTAAAAAACTATATTTTTTTATAAATATATAAAATGAAATATATGTATAAAATTATTTAGAATAAAATATATTTTTTAATAAAATTATTATTTTTTTTTAATTTCGTAGCTATAAAAATAAGTTGAATATTTTTTTAATTGTTTATTTTTTTTTTATTAAAATACAACAAAATATATTTTTTTAATATATTTAATATTTTGTTAATTTCGTAGCTCAAAAAAAAATAAGTTGAATAAATTTTTTTAATTGAATAATTTCATTAATTAGACTAAACTAAAATAAAATTTTCTTTTGAATTTCGAAACATAAAAAAATATTCAAAACAAAATATATTTTTTTAATAAAATTAATGAATACATTTTTTTAATTCAATAATTTTTATAATTGATAATTTGTTTTCATTAAAATAAAATGTCTCTTGAATTGAGAAGCATTTAAAAACATTTAAATAAAATATATTATTTTTTATAAATATTAAAATAAATTGTTTGTTAATTTCGTAGCTAAAAAAAAATTTATATTTTTTTTTTCAATTGAATACTTAATTTACTTATTTTTTCTAATAAAAATAATGAATTGATTATTTTAATTTAATTTTTTTAAATTTATTTAATTTCGTTAAAAAAATAAGTTGAATAAAATATTTTTTTTTAATATAATTATTTTTTTTCTTGAAAATCTTCGTAGCTCAAAAAAATTTATAAGTTGAATAATATTTTTTTAATTGAATTAATTTTTTCAATTAGACTAAACTAAAATAAAATTTTCTTTTGAATTTCGAAACATAAAAAATATTCATAACAAAATATATTTTTTTAATAAAATTAATGAATACATTTCTTTAACTCAATAATTTTTATAATTGATAATATGTTTTCATTACAATAAAATGTCTCTTGAATTGAGCATTAAAAAAAAATTTAAATAAAATCTATTTTTTTTTAATTAAATAAATTGTTTGTTAATTTCGTAGCTAAAAAAATTAGTTGAATATTTTTTTTTCAATTGAATACTTAATTTACTTAATTTTTCTTAATAAATCTAAAATAGATTTTATTTTAAATTTTTTTAATTTATTTAATTTCGTAGCTAAAAAAATAAGTTGAATAATTTAATATTTTTTTTATTAAAATAAAATAAAATAATTTTTTTTCTTGAAACATCTTAGAAACATCAAAAAACTATTTACAATAGAAAATATATTTTTAATAAAATTATTTTTTTCAATGTCGTAGCTAAAAATATAATTTGAATATTTTTTTTTTCAATTGAATACTTAATTTAAATTTAAATAAAATAAACTTTTCTCTCTAGAATTTTATTAATTATATTTTATTCCAAATAATTATTAAAATTAATTAATTTTTCTACCAACTTTCACATGAATAAAAGAATAATTGTTTCTTGTGTTATAAAAAAATACTTTTTATGAAAACAATCGTAACAATTTTCGATCGAAAAAAAATTTATTTTTTTTTATTATTTGAAGGAAAAGAAAATTTATCCTAAAAAAAGTTTCTTTTTTGTAGAGGAAAAAAATAAAAATAATATTCCTATGAAAAAAAATTTAATAACTAAATTTAATAACTAACATTTAATAACTAAATTTTTTTTTAACTTAATTTTAGAAAAATTAGTGCATATATCAAAAATATTTGTAATTAAATTTTCATATAAATTTCTATCTTTTGCGCTTTGTTCTATGTAACTTGTATAACTTCCCATAAAAAAATTATAAAATTAAGCTTTCTATCCATATGAACGAAATGTAAAAATTTCTTCTATCCCTATACCCTTGTAAAGTATTCGTACCAACTATTCGGCTTACTTCGTACCTGTACCTTTTTTAGCGAATCTTAAGTGTAAAATGGGCTAATGAGCAACATATGCACGCTACGCTTGTACGCCTAAAACTATGCCTAAATTTGTATTAAAACTCTCCACCCTCTTTCTAAATATAGCTGCAGCGTCCCGAAAATAAAGCAAGCTTACAAGCCTGATATATTTTTTACCACAGCACTAGTTTTGCATCATTAGCGCGCAGAGAAAGAGTATTAGAATAAATTAAAAATTTATATTTTTATAGTTTGTTTTTTTATTGGCCAAAAAATTCTTACAAGTTATACCAACTAATGATACAAAACTGCTGCTAACGATCTATATAATTATATATTAACTTATATGAATGAATTCACAATTTAATAAATTTAATTATTCACAAGTTAATAATCTCACTGTAAATATTCCTCTCTTCAACAAATACACATAAACACACACTAACACGCTGAAATACAGGTTCTCGAAGACCAAGTCTAGCGTCGGTTCATAGTACTAGTTCGTCTGTGCGTAGTTATAGTATGATGCGTTTCGAGAAGGAGGTCCAACAGAAGGAGATACGTCAGGAGATGAAATTACGTTTGGCACGTCTGCAACAACAACAACATCTAAATCAAAATAAACCGCAAATTGTAATTGGCGATACGCTACAACATCACATGAGCGCCGCGTCGGCGCTAAGTCGCTTGAGCGGTATGCCAACACCGAGTCCATTAACTCCAAATTCTACAGATGAACTACTACCATCGGTGGATGAGTTGCAAGAGGTAATTGATGGTGTTAAGTGCATTTTGGTCTGCAGTAGTTTACGGATGCATCTAGTACCGACCAAACGGGACTTTAATAATCTACCCAAATTAATGTTAGATTCTGATGTAAGTGGTTCAGTTTCAAAAGCAACTTATTCCAAGCTCAGCTGGAGGATAAGGGAGATTTGACCTTTTTAGCGCTTTGTTAGGTTCAGATGCAAATGCCCGGCAAGATGTGAGATAATGAGTGCTCAGTTAGTTTCATTGGATTCTTATTGCAAATTCAGCTGCAAAGATCCGGCAGGCCTGTACTAGTCAGCGCTCAGTTAGATTGGGATATAAGTGTTCCACCAAGCACTTTTACAAGATCCGGCAGATCTGAGCTAGTTAGCCCTCTATTCGGATCAAGTGATTCAGTTTCAAAAGCAACTTATTCCAAGCTCAGCTGGGAACTCAGGCACACCTGGCATAGTGAGAGCTCTGTTAGGTTCCGATGCAAGTGGTTCAGTTTCAATGGAGCTTTGTTCCAAATTCAGATGCAAAGCTCCACAAGATTTGAGATTGTGAGGGCCTTGTGAAGTTCAATTTCAAGTGGCTTAGTTTCAATTGATCCATATTCCAAAAGTAAAGTTCAGATACAAAGCTCCACAAGATTTGAGATTGTGAGGGCCTTGTGACGTTCAATTTCAAGTGGCTTAGTTTCAATTGATCCATATTCCAAACTCGCTGCATGCATCTATCAGAATCTGAGCCTGTCAAGGTTCTGTAAAATTTATATGAAAGTGCTTCAGTAATCCAAGCTACAGTTATTTTGTAAACATCCGGCAGATCTGAGACAGTCAAGGCTCTGTAATGTTCAGATAAAAGTGCTTCAGTTTTAATGGATCCTTAATACAAGCTCAGTTGTAAATATCCGGCAGATCTGGGCATATCAATGTTCCGTAAAGTTCGAATGTAAGTGATTTAGTTTCAAAGGATCCTTAATCCATGCTACAGTTATTTTGTAAATATCTCGCAGATCTGAAACAGTCAAGGCTCTATAAAGTTCGGATGAATGTGTGTTGCAGTTTTCATAGATCCTTGATCCAAGCTCAGTTGTAAATATCCGGCAGATCTGAGACAGTCAAGGCTCTGTAAAGTTCGAATGTAAGTGATTTAGTGTTTCAAAGGATCCTTAATCCAAGCAAAGTTAGGTTCGAATGTAAGTGATTTAAGTCAATGACTCCGTATTCCAAGTTCAGCTGTACGATCAGTCAGATTTGACCTAGTCAGCACTCTTGTTAGGTTCGGATGTAAACAATTCGTTTCACTGACTTCTTATTCCTAGCAAATCCAATGGATTCTAAGCTAGTCAGGACTCTATAAAGTTCGTTGGCAAGTGGCTTAGTTGCACTGAATGCTTACTCCATCTTATGTTGGTGAAAAGCAATCGTACCGGCCTTGTTTAGTTACTATAAAAGTTTAAATCCTAAGGTTAATATTGCTTAAGCCATATAAAAATCATTACCTCGAACAGCACCTCGGTTACGAACTTCGAAAGGCAGGTTTAGGCTGTACATTTACTTTTTAACTGTTCAAATTCGTGAAAGCAAACTTATTTCCGAAAAATAATTTATTTTTTCACACAGTATCCACCGAAAAGTGACGATCTAGCAACAACCATACACAAAATGGCCGCTGAAAGCGTGGCTGCTTCTACTCTTACCGCGATAAAGCAAGCAGCAATCGGCACCAGCATCGCCTTAACGACAAACATGGGCGCAACAACAATGGCTACGAGCTCGGCTGCCAGCGGTGGTGGCAGCTTGGTGACGCCGGGTACACCATCGGATGTGGTTGGCGCTGCTGCCTATATTGGACCCTGTAGTTCATCGACTGAAGCACTCTAAAAGAGGTACACTTAAGCGTTACAATAAAGGCGTTACACACACAAATAATAGTTTAGCAAAATAAAAAAAAAAACAAAGGATCTTAGACAGGCAGTAGAAATTAACGAATTTGCCAGCAATGAAAATTTAGAGGCTTCAAATCGTAAAAAAATATACATATGTACATCTATTTAAGTATGAAGTAACAATATAGCATATATAACGGTTTTGTACGACACATACTACACGTGTGTTTACAGGCGCGTGCGCAAAACTTGAACGATCAGTGGCGCAAACTTTATATTTGTGATGAGTTATAATTTCTAATTTAAAAGAAAATGCGAAATGAAATTAGCTACATGAAGTGCGTTTTGCTTAAATACTTAGACATAGTTAATAAGCTAATTTTTTATGCAGCCGTTGTTGTAGGTTAGGCTAGTTTAGCGTTAACTGTAATTAAATGCGACTTAATTGTAACGGTTTAATGTTTGTATAACATAACAATAGGCATTAAAGCGTTTTCGTAATTGTTCCCTATATTGAATTTATTACTAACACACTCGTAAATGTAAATATTTAACGGTTTTAATTTAAACTAACTGTACTTAAAAGTTCTTGTTATCACTGTAATAGACCGTACTAAAAACTCGTAAATGCCTAAAAGTTTTTATTGTAATTTTTTTTTTATTTCTTGGTAGTATTACAACGCTTTAACTATGGTTGTCCTTGATCTGCCTCCAGCACCCACAAATGTGGTTTCACTTGAACTCTCAGTTTTCGTATGAACGCGTAGATACAATGAAAATATTTGTAATACATTTAAACTAAGCAATAGACAGAAATAATGTGGAACTGGCGCAGAACATGTTTATAACATAAATTTTCAGATTTGAAGCGATGCTCCTTTTTATACCCTGAGCAGGGTATATTAAGTTTGTCACGAAGTTTGTAACACCCAGAAGGAATCGTCGGAGACCCTATAAAGTATATATATAAACGATCAGTATGTCGAGCTGAGTCGATTTAGCCATGTCCGTCTGTCTGTCCGTCTGTCTGTCTGTATATATACGAACTAGTCCCTCTGTTTTTAAGATATCGTTTTGAAATTTTGCAAACGTCATTTTCTCTTCAAGAAGCTGCTCATTTGTCGGAACGGCCGATATCGGACTACTATAACATATAGCTGCCATACAAACTGAACGATCGGGATCAAATGCTTGTATGGAAAACTTTCACATTTGACAAGATACATATATTCACGATATTTGGTATATATTATTTTCTAAGGCAACAATGTAATCTCCGAAGAAATTGATCAGATCAGTTAACTATAGCATATAGCTGCCATACAAACTGAACGATCGGAATCAAATGCTTGTATGGAAAACTTTCACATTTGACAAGATATATTAACGAAATTTGGCATATATTATTTTCTGAGGCGACAATGTAATCTCCGAAGAAATTGATCAGTTCAGTTAACTATAGCATATAGCTGTCATACAAACTGAACGATCGGAATTAAATGCTTGTATGGAAAACTTTCACATTTGACAAGATATATTCATGAAATTTTTTTATATATATTTTTTTCTAAGGCAACAATGTAATCTCCGAAGAAATTGTTCAGATCGGTTAATTATAGCATATAGCTTCCATACAAACTGAACACATAGTTACTAACAGAAATGCACCTGTGAAGGGTAGTTAGCTTCGGTGCAACTTTAATTATATCAACAATATTATTTGATAAACTAGCTACAGTCGAACGCACTGCTTGCTTAAAATTTCGTTTAGCATGTATTGTTCTGAATCGATCATCTGATCTCTGCAGACCTTATAGCATTGACAGACGGCATTAATGCATTAATTATTTAATTTAGTTAATCCGGATAAATTCAGGAGTTAGTGAAGATAACTGCGTTGCTAACTCCCATTTAATCCTCAAACTTTTAGAGACTTAGCTGCATTGCCTTTGGCAACATTGTTAAACATGGTCAATTTTAATCTATTGTGAATGAAACAAACTGACAGCTGTTTTTCAAATTTTCAATAATAAAACAAGTTATGATGTAGTTTTTGTAGTAAAAAATTGTTTTGTAAAAATTGGTCGGCTAACCGCAATGTTTATCTTCTATCCATTTTCATTGAAAATATTATAAAAATGACAATCAGCTGTTTACGCGAGTTTCAAATTCGCATATCTGCCGTCTGTCACCTACAAATTTAAATCTGCTTAAGTGCGTAGTTAATCCGTATTAACGCTGCCGTCTGTCAAGGCTATTGCCAGTACGTTTTTAAGATCATAGAAGTCCAATAAGATAAGATAAGATAAATGATAGGGATTGCACCGCGATCTAGCAACCCACTTAGCTCCAGCATATTGATAAGTTCCAATATACTGTCAGGTGCTAATGAGGCGATGTGATCCCTATTTGGAGACATGGATCCATGTGGGCCTTTATCCAGCATCTGCAGACTGATACGTAGTCTATCAGCAGGTGTTCTGGAGTTTCAGGCTCGCTGTGGCAGAACCGGCAACTTGCTAGGCCCATGTGATAACAGGTCAGTGTAGAATGCCTGAATTTGTCCTTTGAGAGGTTGATTACATATGTATTTAAACCTGTAGAGGCTGTAACCACCCATAAGCAACTTGGCATGGCGCATGCCTTGGAGTTGTTGCCAATTACAAGTCCATTAACCTTTTCGGTTTTAGACGGTTATTGAGCGTTATTGGATTTGGATTTTTTCTAATTTTTTTTACAAGCATTTTATTTAAAAAATAAATTAAAATAATGTCCATTTACAAAATTTAATTTACTTTAATAGTCCGTGATGCATTTTGAAAAATTTTAAATTCTCTGGATGTGTAGTCAACCTTTATAAGGGCCTCTGAAAAAATATGTCTGTGAGGAAGATTTGTCTGCTTAACTCTCACTCCGTAAAGTGTTCCCTGAACCATTCTGTGGTCCTGATGAAGTTCAATAGTAAAAAAAAGTTTTATTTGCGCTACCTTCAAGACATCGTCATGTAACACTCGTCCAATGGTTACGATTATATTATTTTTGGTGGGATTGACTCCAACGAGACTCATTTGTCATGACTATATTTGTACCGTGTTCGCCGATTAAATATCTACAAGCGGCCAGAGTCTAATAAATTCCCTCTTATTCAGATTCTAGTTTTACGGTGGTGTCTGCTATGGCTAGTCTGTTTCGCAGTTATTACGGATAACACTATGTCCTGGAACCCGTTTCAGGTTTATCGTGATATAGGATGATATATGGGTATAAAGTGTGTCCCAAAATTAACGTAAGATTGGAATTAAATACAAGGTGTAAAAAAAGCCAATTAGTCGAAATATTTTTTTCTTTAGGTTGGTATGACTATCAATGATATCTGTGGCAAATGCCACATCAAAATATTCATTAGGGCTTAGTATACGGTTGTCTTTCCAAAGTACAGAAAGTTCATTCGGTGATTTTTACGATGAGTGAAATTATTCAACAAAGAAGTTCCATCAAATTTTGTGTGCGGAATCAAATTTCAGGTCCCGAAACGTTCAGCTTGTGGAAAAGGGCCTTCGATGATAATTGTTTGTTGCGAACAAGTGTTTTTGTTTAGTATAAATATTCAAAGAGGTTCAAGAACGTGTTGATGATGAACCACGCCCAGAACGGCCATCAACATCAACTGATGATCAACACGTCAATAAAATAAAGGAATTGGTGCTTGAGGATCGAGGATTAACCGTCAGAGATCTTACTGGCATCGTCGGAATATCGTTAGGATTAGTGAAAACCACTTTGGAAGATCATTTGGCACTAAGAAATGTGAAAACAGCATTGGTTACAAAATCATGAAATTTTTTCGAAAAACAGCGTCGCGTTAATGTCTGTGAAACAATGCTTGCCGACTACCAGGTTGTCGTATTATTACTGGCGTTGAGTCCGGTATTCATGCTTATGACACGGAAATAGACGAATATCGTGGTAAAGGTGAGCCGAAGCCGAAAAAAACACATCAAAGTAGTACAAAAATCAAGGTTTTGATGACAGTTTTCTCATATTATCGAGACGTTATTGGGACTAAAGAGCATTACTTCGAGGAAACGTCATAGATTTTGAAGAATAAATTATAAATTTTACAATTATAAACAAGGTCTTACTATTTTTTTTCTCATAGCAGTATGCAAAGAAAAACATCGATTTTCTAAGATTCAGAAGTGGATATAACCTCTAAAACTATGGTCTCAGCGTGATGGTTGGGGAGAACGTATGTGATAGAGCATAACTGAAATATGAAGTATTCCTCAGTGTATTTTAATTTCAAAATTTGAACTTCGAAAGTCTTAAGATTGGAAATTCGGTTATTTGATCCCTTTAAGGGTTTTAGGAATGTGTTTGTAGCATAACAGCTTCATTTATTCGGTAAATACATATTTATTATTTATATTCTGGGGCCCTTAAAAAGAGAACTTAATTTATTTTTGATATTTTCTTACCTAAATTAAAAAAATTACTCTGCGCCAGTTTCCGTAAATTTAAATAAAACTGACTACCACTGAAAGTTTTGATTTTTATAGTGATACCAAAATTTAGGAAAAATCTTACAAAAAAAGATCGAAAGCATGAATGCAGTGTTATTGAATTTAATTATATGTATACTTATATACAAAATTAAGCTTATATAATATATATATATAGGTATATATATAATGTAGATAAATAAAATGAGATTAGCAAAAATTTAAAAAGACTTAAGTAAATTCAAAAACTTAATTTTTTAGTACCCAAGTACCCAAAATAGCTAAGATCAATAAAATAAGCGGAAAATTGCATAAATTAGCGATGACAAATTTACGTCTAGAAACAGTTATATAGATATATTTTAATTATGAAGCGTAATATGTTAAAAATGAAACACACGAAATGAAAGATAATATTATTAAATAAATAACAAAAAAATGTTGCGCGAATAAAATTACAATAAACAAACGTAAAATTAATTAGATAAAAAGTGTTAAATAGATTTTTGATGTACAAGTAAATTATTATGCAAATTTACATAAAATAATTAACATAAATATGTATGTGTACGTGTAGTTTCCAACACATATGTATGTATGTATGTTTGTAGCAAAAAAAATATTTGGTAGGCATATTTGATAAGGATTTTTTATATACACACACAAACTTTGTGGTCCTTATAACTATAGATGTATGTATGTGTATGTATACAAATGAAGAAATCGGCAAGTGTCACATATATTTACTATGATTTATAATGCAATTAAAAGAAATGCAACTAATAATATTTGTTATAAGTAGAAAACTGTTAAAAACGAATATAACTAACTGTACAAGCGTTAAAGTGAATTTTGACATAAAAAAGTATTTGTTTGTTGTTGTTAAGTTGACATATAGCAAATTTTCTTCAAAGCCTTAATTTATTAAACGCTAGGAATTGCTGTGCAGCAAGAAATAATAAAAAAATAAAGTGTGTTGAAAAAGTATTAGTTTATAGAAATTACTATTGGAATTACACACAAATATTACATAACGTCACCTGAAATGCAAAATAACGTAGCATCAAAAAAGTCGAAATTGTGTTTTTTATTGCTTCGATTTACTACATCATATTATATATGTAATAACGTAAAATTTCAAGGTTACGCTCTCAGTTATAACCTATATAATCATTTTCTCTCTCATATATAACCAATATATAACCATTTTATAACCAAAACTCTATTTTTTTCTAATATGAGTGGTTTTTATTATATCGTTTTTTCTTCGCTTGTAAACTTATGAGATGATGTAAAGTGATGTTCCGTTATTTTACATTTCAGTTGACGTTATCTTACTTTTTTAATTGTAAACACGCAACAAAAACATCACCTGTGTATAAATTGATGTTTAGTATTAGCAAAACAGTATTATTTACAAGGAGAAAAACATTTTATGTATACAAATTTACTAAATAAAAACACTTTTCTTATTTACATTTATGCATAAAACACGTTCAAACACACTTATATACAAAATTTAAAGAAAAATAACAGAAAACTTATAGAAAAGTTGCAAATATTTTTTTAAAATACCTTTTTAGTGAGTCCAACTACTTTTTAAATGCACTGTACAACAGCAAAGAGTAAGCTAAAATGGCGTTTCAAAAAAACAGGCTATGTTGTATGGCGTCAAAAAGCGATGTTTAACATTTAATATGTTAGGTTAGGTAGTCTGGTAGGCCAATGAACCCAAAACTGGGCCTTTGCGTTACCAAATGACGTTCAGTTACTAAAGTTAAATGATTAAGACGTTTACGTAAATTTTTAGTTTATTAAGGCAAAATTTTACTTCTTTCTGGAACAATCGTTGTGAAAATTTTTTTAGATTACTTATAGTACACAAATTGTAAGAAATGTCGTCGTAAATCAGTTTAATCCTCCTCCTCCCTACTATACAAGTTGTGTACTGAAAGTAAACGAATTTTGTGACATTATCTTCAAATGTTATAACTTACTCAAAATAAGTTTCTTTAACCTCAAAACACAATACATTTATTGAGCACCACGGTTACATTTACCTAATTGGCTGAGATATCAACATAAAATACTCCTTCCACGTTGGTATTATATGTTGAAAAAAGCAAATAGTCACATGGTGAATATCATTGGTGAATAATGTGGTTGGTTGAAGAGAAAAATCCAAGGATTAAGTTTTTGAATATGCCGTTTGAAATGCTCTAATCATCAATTATTTGTAACTTAGAAGTGAGCTGTTTGAGCTTTGGCGGCAGCGAATGCGTCGATAATAAGTGGGGATCCATTTCGAGTTTCCCTACAGAACCTACAAATCTAATGGGGAAGGTTTACTATCATTCGAAAGAACATTCTTTGACATTTATTTTTTTAGGATTATCTCTTTCAAATGTTGGCCGCAGCTACAACTCAGATGGCCCATATGTTGAGTCCAATTTTCGTTGAGTCAGTTCGACTGATAACTGGCGAATGATACGCGTGATGTAATGCTCCAAGACCTGAACCGAAGCGGGATTGTCAGCATAGACTTAAGACTTAACATATCCCCCCAGGAAAAAGTCTAACACGATCTTGATGGTCAATCGACCGTCCCAAAACGTGAAATTATATGCTCACCGAAGTGTTCTCTCAATAAAGCCGTTGATTGATATGATGTGTGGAATTGTCGCTGAGATAACAAGCTTTAATTTCAGGTATCAAATGGTTATCATGGACCGATGATTCAGCCACCACCCCAAACCGTTGTTTTGTCTATAAGAAATGGCAGTTCTTAAATCTCTTCAGGTTGCTCTTCGTTCCAAAAACGGCAATTTTGCTTTTTTACACACCCATTGAGCAAGAAATAGGCCACACCGCTGAAAAAAATTTGGCTCAAAAACATCGGATCATCTTTGAGCTTTTCAAGAACCAATAGAGCGAAGCGATGTGGTTTGGGAATGTCAAGCGGCTTCAGTTCTTGCACAAGTTGTATTTTGTACGCTTTCAATTTAAGATCGCGATCGCGCCAAGTCGCTCCATATGCTCCACATATCCACGGTCTTCGTATACATGCTCAGCTACGGCTGCTATATTTTTTTGCAGCTGCGATCATCTTCTTTCGTATTAAGGAACTACCATAGAAATGAGAACGATTTCTTTTGAATTCAATTTCTTCCGTACTACAATTTCACTCACTACTTCATGTAAGTCGTTTCCGCGCTTTTTTGCTGGTGGCAAAATGGCCGCGACATGCCCGAAATTCTCCGAGCACCTTGTATTAGAAAAACAGTGAAGTGAATTGCGTATTCTAGATTTCAGAATTTCTCAACTTATTCGTACGAAGTTCATTAATCGCCGCCGGCTGGTTGGCATAGACCATTGACTTGACGTAGCACCACAGGAAATTGTCTAACCGCGTCAAATCGCACGACCGAGGCAGGCCAATTGACTGGGCCATTTCGTGAGATAAAATGGTTCACCAAACTTGGTTTTCAATAATTCGATTGTGACATTCACTGTGTGGCTTGTGGCGTCGTACTGTTGGAACTACGTATCATCCAATTCGGACCAAAAATATTCGGTTATCACTGAGCAGTAGCGATTCCCATTCACATTAACGTGCCGGTCTTGATCATCACGGAAGAAGTACGGAAGTACATAAACCGCACCAAACCGTAATTTTTCCGGGATGCAATGGTGACTCATGGAGTACGTGTGAATTTCTGCCTGACCAATAACTCATATTTTGCTTATTGGCAAAGCCATTCAGCCAGAAATAAGCCTCATCGCTGATGATGATTTTTCGATGAAAATCCGGATCAAGTTGTTGCTCAGCCCAATTCACGAACATACGACGATCAGTTCTTGTGTCAATTTGATCTTTTATCGATGTAGGCCAAGATCTTTTAGCAAAATTCGTTCTACTTTTGTATGTTATTTTGACAACTTCTGAACATTTTTGGTTTGTAATAATAAAAAAAACTTATTTATCAAAACATATGAGAAAACATAAAATTTATAAATTTCAGTGCTTAACTTGAAATTTCAAATCTAAACTTTTTAAACTGTTTCAATCCACATCGCTTTTTGATATCTATATATCATAATTGAATATTAGATCTCTGTTACTATTGCATAACGCCTGCTTTTGTTGTACAGTGTTATAGTTACATAGACATAGTTTCGTAGAACTGTTGGCTTTATTCCCAAAACCATACTGATAACTACTTCCCACTACAGAAATCGGAAATTAGCGCATATCTCTACTATAATCATTTTAGTAAACTTTTCACCACCCAAACAAACCCCTATTCGCCTTTTGGTAAATTGTTTTACTTTAAACTAGACCTTAGCAACTACTCTATAGTATTGAGAATATTCTTTGTTACATATCAAATTCATTTTTGCACACGTTGCCCATTTCAAATTACGTCCCACTGAAGCATTACTTAATATAAGTTCACTTAAACTAAATAATATATTCATCTATCTATCCATTTGTTCCGTCCTTTGGTTCAAACACGCTTTCAACCGTCCTCACCCAAGCATATAAGGCGCTATAATAGCAAAGTATACTATAGCATGACATAACGTTAAATGACATGACATAGAATAACAAAGGTAGCATACCGTAGCATAAAATGACGCGGAATAACATAACATAGCATAAAATAACATGACCCCGCATCACTAATATGTCGTAACATAACATGACATACATCATATAACATGATAGCATAACATGACTTGCACAACATCATATTGCATAATATAACATAAGTTGCATAGCATAACATAACATGACAGCATAAATGATATACATAACATAACCCATTTTAGCATGATACAACAAAGTGTAGCATAACATTATATTGCATAGTATAACATAACATAGCATAACATGGCATAGCATAACATAGTGTGTATAATTAACCCAATAAAAATCGGAGCAACATTATTATTATCCCAAAAATAACTGTTAATTCAAATTGTTTCTACGTCCTGTCGCCAGAAAAATGTGAAGTTCTACTGTGTCGAGAAAAACATAAAAAAACCCAGAAGTCCATACTAGATATAAAGAGTATAATACCTTTATTCATTTAACTGTTCTACGTATCACCAAAAACGAATCGAGATAAATATATGAATATAAATATAAATATAAATGATCAGATTGACGAGAGGTGTTGAAATCCGGGTGACTTTCTGTCTGTCCATGCAAGCTGCAACTTGCGTAAAAATTAGGATATCTGATGAAACTTTGGTACACATGTTCCTTAGCAGTAAAGTAAGGAGTTCGTAGATGGGCGTAATCGGACCATGAAGATATACCATTGTAATTTGGCACAGAATATAGCAGTAGCAAGGGGCACTCTATCCTCCGTACAACTCCTTTATGGTGTGGGGCCCACCGAAATGCTTGGTTCTGTCCCCATTATCTTGAAAACTGCCACAGAAAGAGCTAGATTGTCGGCCATAATGTCATCGGCGTACACCTTGCATCGAATCCCATTGTTTACGAGCAACTCAAGGAACTCATCTACTACTAGGCTCCTTTGTAGGAGGGATAGAACTCCATCCTGTGGGCAGCCCCTCGTGGTACCAAGTCGAATCTTACTCTCCCCCACAGTGGTTTCAGCTATCCTAATACGCAGTAAAGCCTCTATCGATCTGCGTACTGGAGCTGCCACATTCCTTTTCTCCAGCGCCTTGATGACGCTGGCGTAGGACGCATTGTCGAAAGCACTTTCGATGTCAAGAAAGGCCATTTTCCAGCATTTTTCCAATTCTGTAGTTCAGCAATGAGTTATAAAGTATTTGCCTGGCTTTGGTTTGTGCAAGTTGCAATAATATAAAATGTTCAGTTGCACCCGAACTTAGCCCTTCCTCACTTGTTTGTTATTATACCCTGAACAGGGTATATTAAGTTTGTCACGAAGTTTGTAACACCCAGAAGGAAGCGTCGGAGACCCTATAAAGTATATATATAAATGATCAGTATGTTGAGCTGAGTCGATTTAGCCATGTCCGTCTGTTTGTCTGTCTGTCCGGCTGTCTGTCTGTCTGTATATATACGAACTAGTCCCTCAGTTTTTAAGATATCCTTTTGAAATTTTGCAAACGTCATTTTCTCTTCAAGAAGCTGCTCATTTGTCGGAACGGCCGATATCGGACCACTATAACATATAGCTACCATACAAACTGAACGATCGGAATCAAGTTCTTGTATGGAAAACATTCACATTTGACAACGTAACTTCACGAAATTTGTTATGAGTTATTGTTTGTAAAAATAATGTAATCTCCGAAAAAATTGTTCAGATCGGCTTATTATAGCATATAGCTGTCATACAAACTGAATGATCGGTATCAAGTTCTTGTATGGAAAACTTTTGCATTTGACAAGATATACTTACGAAATTTGATATAAATTATTTTCTAAGGCACCAATGTAATCTGTGAAGTGTATATTAGCTTCGGTGCAGCCGAAGTTAACGTTTTTTCTTGTTTTGTATTAAAAAAAACCTTAATTTTTATCTTCGAAAATTTGTGAATTTTTAGCTAACCGAAAATTACGAATCAAGGAAAGACTAATATTTTTTCTGAAGTGTCATGTATGTCATGTCTTTTGTAATATTTTCCACACTTTCAAGCATTATTCGACCAAATCATCAATACACAACGCTTTCATTCACAATACTTTTAATATAGACGAAACTATCACTGTAAAAGACAGTATTAGAGGTGGTAAACTAACGCAACACATTAAATAGCCACAGCTGACATTATTATATAGTATATGTTGCTGTCTTAGATTTCCCAAACGACCTTGTGAGTAGTGAAACGAACAAGAACTGGCATAAAAAATATACTACGTGCTCAATCAAACATAAAACAAGTTACGAGTGCATAATATCGTGAGGCAGGGGAATCGAAATCGGTTTATATATTTAGAACATATCCGTATATATTTTGTAGACTGTATGATTTTCTTAGTTGTTAAGCAATTATGCTATATAGAACCCAATATTGAGACCTACTTGAACTATACCCATCCTACATGTATACCTAGTGTTCGTATTATATACAAATCTATTACAAAGTTATACACCAAGTACACACATAACTAACTACCTAACTACGAAATTTAGATGTACTGTACTACTCTATATATAGTTAGTATATTTGGTAGTTAAAAGCTATACTCTATAGCCATGCCTAAACCTGCGTTGTGTTAACCCTTGTGAACTACAAAAAAATAATTAAAACGAATACATAAATGAACATATGCATACTTACAATAAAAACAATACAAAATACTTAACAGTTTAAAAGAAAAACATAACTGTAATAGTTAAAGTTAATTAAAGAGAAAGTTTTCAGCAAAGAAATAGAAGCTAACTACTTAAAAATAATAGTTTAATTTTAGCTAACTAAATGAACTGGTTAATTATGTAGTTACAAACTTGCATATAAACTTATATATTATATAATAGGACTTTAATACAAACCAAATAGAAATAGTATGTGAAGAAATTTGTAGAAATTTTGCAGACCCCCAACCAAAGAGAACTATAAATAAAACTTAAAACTTATTGCTAAGAAAAATCTACTACTACTACTATATGATGAAATTGGTTTTCGAAAAGATTATATTAACATTAACTAATTCAATAAAACAGTTAAAACAACTATAGAACTAGAAAAACTTATATTTAGTGCGACCTATTATACATATTTAGCTCTTAACATGCCGAAGCCATAATTTTATATCCTGTACAGAGTCTATTAAGTTTTACACGAAGTTTGTAACACCCACAAGGAAACGTCGAAGATTCAAAAAATTATATATGCACTTTTAAAGCGTGTTCCATTTCGAGGTTCCTGCTTTTTTAAAGAAAAAACACAGATACTTCAAATTTAATGGGGAATGTTTATTATCATTCGAAAGAACTTTCTTAGGCATTTAATTTTTGAAGATTATCTCTTCCAAATGTTGGCCGCGGCTACGTTTCAGATGGTCCATACGTTGAGCTCAATTTTCGATGACTCGTTCGAGCACTTTGACTGATAACTGGCGAGTGACAGGCGCGATGTTTTGCTCCGAGTCCTGAATCAAAGCGGGATTGTGCGCATGGACTTTAGATTGTGCTATATCCCCACAGAAAAAAGCCTAACGGTGTGATATCACACAATCTTAGTGGTCCATTGACAGGCGCAAAAACGTGGAATTATCTGCCATACCATTGATTGATGCGATGTAAGGGCAGAGGCGCCGTTTTGCTGAAACCAGATGTCGCCGAGATCACGAATTTCATTTTCCGGCGTCAAATAGTCCGTTATCATCGCTCGACTACGAACGCGGTTGACGGTTACGTTAACACCGGCATCAGTTTTGAAGAAATATGGACCGACGACTCCACCGGCCCACAAAACAATATCAAACTGTTGTTTTTTCTGAAATAAATTGTAGCTCTTACATCTCTTCAGCTTGCTCTTCGTCCCAAATGCGGTAATTTTGCTTGTTTACATACCCATTGAGGCTTACATACCAAATGGGCCGCACCGCTGAAAAGAATGTGGCTCGAAAGCATCGAATCTTCTTGGAATTTTTCAAAGCCTATAGAGCGAAGCGATGTCGTGTAAGACATCAGTTGTGCACGAGCTATATTTTGTACGCTTTCAATTTAAGATCTCGATATCGAGATATCAAGTCGTTTCATAGGTCAATCCGAGGTGCTGCGAACGGCGCCGAACCGACTCTCCACGGTCTTTGTGTACACTCTCAGCTACGGCTGCTTTAGTTTCTTCACTGCGTGCTGGACGTACGAGTATATTCGGTCGAATATTGTTATGAATACGGGGTCTCAAGATGGATTATGCGCAGTTTTTGGGGATATCGATCCGAAAACTTGCGCACTTTCTTCTCTCCCGAAGACGCCCTCCATATGTCAGAATCGTCGATACCGTACCATTGTAGCATGCATGTAGCTGCCATACAAACTGATCGACCAAAATCAAGTCTTTGTGTGGAAACTTTTGCAATGCTAAGGGTATTATAGCTTCGGGGCAACAGACGTTAACGATTCTTCTTATTCAATATTTCGCATATTACAGCGAATTTTCCAACCAAGCTAATTCATAACCCTCGAGGTTATATTTCGAATATTAGTCAACATGCAAACGATTTCAAAATAATGTACATTCTAAAAAAGTACGAATTTCGAATATTAGTCAACATACGAAAAGCATGCAATTTCGAATCTAAGCTGACAAGAACAGTGTTCTTAAGTTTTCCTTGAAGTTATGTAGTTGATAAAAATGTATATTTTTTTGACTTACTCCCCAAAATTACAAACGTAAAATTTGATTTTAAGTATTCGTAATTTTTCAATTCAACCTTCTAATGCCAATTATTCAAAAATATGCATTAAACTACACAATAGTAGAAATATGTTCAAGCAACGCCTGAAACTATGCAATAAAAGTTGTAAAATAATAAACAATCACATAATAAACCACGAAAAATCGAAATTTGAAATTTATTATCCTTTCGTCAACATTTTCGAACAAGTTATGTAGTTTTTGTTGTTAAAAATTTATGTATAGATATGTAAAATAGATCATAATAAAATACGAATTGAAGCATCAGACAACAAGAAGTCTAAGAAAATGTTATTTAGAAAAATAAAGCAACGCCAAAAATATATATGACATAACGCTTTTTAGTTTTTCAAATACGCTCAGTCCACCTCTTCTATAGTTGGACCACCAGCTGCGCCGGAGGAGCCACCAGCACCCGGACCACCTGCATTTGGTGGTGGTGGTGGCACGCCACCTTGATACAATCGTGTTATAATCGGACTACAAATTTTCTCCAACTCTTTCTGTCTATATTCGAACTCATCCTTCTCCGCCTGTTGATTACTATCCAACCAGCTGATTGTCTCATCACACTTCTGCAATATCAACTGACGATCGCTGTCCGAAATTTTAGCGCGTATATTCTCATCATCCATTGTGGACTTCATCTGGAAGCAGTACGACTCGAGCGCATTCTTGGCATTAATGCGTTCACGCTGCTTTTCATCCTCGTTGCGATACTGTTCGGCCTCGTTTACCATGCGCTCGATATCGTCCTTGCTCAGACGACCCTTATCGTTGGTTATAGTGATTCGGTTTTCTTTACCAGTAGATTTTTCCACTGCCGTCACATTTAAAATACCATTCGCATCAATGTCGAAAGTCACTTCGATCTGTGGTACACCACGTGGTGCCGGCGGTATGCCGCTCAGCTCGAATTTACCGAGTATATTATTGTCTTTGGTCATGGCGCGTTCACCCTCGAATACCTGTATCAAAACGCCCGGCTGGTTGTCTGAGTAAGTGGTGAAAACTTGGGTTTGTTTCGTTGGTATGGTGGTATTACGTTTAATCAGCACCGTCATAACGCCGCCTGCTGTCTCGATACCTAGCGATAACGGTGTTACATCGAGCAGTAGAAGATCTTGCACAGCTTCGGACTTGTCGCCACAGAGTATGGCGGCCTGTACCGCAGCACCATAAGCAACGGCTTCATCCGGATTAATAGACTTATTGAGCTCTTTGCCATTGAAGAAGTCTTGCAGTAATTTTTGTACTTTAGGTATACGCGTCGAACCGCCAACCAAAACAATATCATGTATCTGCCCTTTATCCATTTTAGCGTCACGCAATGCCTTCGCCACCGGCTCCATAGTACCCCTGAAGAGGTCACCATTCAATTCCTCGAAACGCGCGCGTGTTATTGAAGTGTAGAAGTCTATACCCTCATATAAAGAGTCGATCTCAATGCTAGCCTGCGAAGAGGCTGAGAGCGTGCGCTTGGCACGTTCACAAGCTGTGCGCAGTCGCCTTAATGCGCGTTTATTCTGCGCTAAGTCCTTCTTGTATTTGCGTTGGAACTCTTGTACGAAATGATTCACCATGCGATTGTCAAAATCTTCGCCGCCCAAATGTGTATCGCCCGCTGTGGACTTAACCTCAAAGATACCATCCTCAATCGTAAGTATAGACACATCAAAAGTGCCGCCGCCCAAATCAAAAATGAGCACATTGCGTTCACTGGTGCCCTTCTTGTCCAATCCATAAGCGATGGCTGCAGCTGTTGGCTCGTTAATTATGCGCAGCACATTCAACCCAGCAATAGCGCCAGCATCTTTGGTGGCTTGACGTTGTGAGTCATTAAAATAGGCTGGCACAGTGACCACAGCATCCGTTACAGGCTTGCCGAGATAAGCTTCGGCAGTCTCCTTCATCTTCGTCAATACCATGGAAGAGATTTCCTCCGGGAAGAAACTTTTCTTTTCACCCTTATATTCGATGCGCATTTTCGGCTTGCCATTGTCATTGAAGACCTCGAAAGGCCAGTGTTTCATGTCACTCTGCACAGTCATATCATCGAACTTACGGCCTATCAGGCGTTTAGCATCTACATTTTGGAAGATAAGACCAGAGAAAATATGGTATCTTGGGGATATTATATGTATGCGTGTGAGGTTAAGTGCAAATGTGTAGTAAATGAATAGCAGTACTTAGTTAAATGAAGATTTCATGATAGTGTAGGCGCAGTTAGAAATAGAAACGACAGACCTGATACATTTTATGGCAGGCTGAATATTTTATTACATACATACATTTAACTTTAGTACAAAGAAAGTATTATAAAGAAATTAACATTACGGCTGACAACAAAAATGATTTAAATTTTTAATTTATTAGTCACATGACCAGGCAGAATATACATATTTACTCAAATTTTGAAGTGCAAGAACTCTCTGTATTATAGAACTGAAATGAGAGCACAAAAAATGGTTTTATATTAGAATCGACGCGGATTCAAGACTTTTAAATGTAAGGAATACATACAGAAGAGTATTAGAACATAAGGATTAAAATATAGTGTGCTAAACAGAATTGAATGTGGAGGAATTTATGAAGTTAAAATAATTTCGAATAGAAATACGCTCAAAACGAACAAAGAAATATAAAAACACCAGTTTATTTCATACAACTCATCTGATGAGTCAACGTTACGAGATTCTGCTAAAGATTTATGGTCCTTTCCGCGTTGGCCGCGGCGAATATCGCATTCGATGGAACGATGATTTCGATGAGATATATGTGCATTGACATAATTTAGCGAACTAAAAGACAGCGGCTACTCTGGCTAGGTCATGTCGTCCAAATGGACGAAAACACTCCAGCTCTGAAAGTATTCGACGCAGTACCCGTCGGGTGAAGCAGAGGAAAAGGAAGACCTCACTCCGCCACATTGCGAAGAAAAAAAGAAACAACTGGCCGCTTCAAAAAGTCTAGTTAAGGTTAAAAATTATTAACATTCAATTAGCCTGGTTCCCTGAACATAGAGGCATCCATGGAAATGAGCTTGCCGATATTCGAAAGAAGCTACGACAACCAGGTCAACGGTTTGAAACCGTTCTACACTGTGGACTGTCACACAATACGCGAGAAGCTACGGGAAGAAGAAAGTGACTGAAGAAATCGCCACTAGCAACATATGCCAGCGCTTCGCCAGGCGGGTTTGTATCTGCGAGTGTTCAATAAAAACCCATTTCAAGAAACTAACCGTTCTCCCGAGGAACAAATTAAGACAGCTAATGGGATTTTATACTGGTCACTGCAGGCTAAGGTGCCAACTGTATTGTTGAGTTACTGTTCTAATTACTGTCCTTACTGTGACCAAAGGTCCGAAACATCAGAGATACTTGATTGCCCCGCAATCAGAAGAAGAAGTCAGGATAACGTGTAAAAGAATCCTGTAAGAGAACACGTCACAACCCTTAAGACAGTAGTTTTTTAAGCACCTTTGGCTCAACTAAATAAAATTAGGTGTTGCGAAGCAGGAGAGGGCCCAGTAAAAATACATAGCATTTCTCAACTTTCAATCTATCTGTCTCAGGCTTGAAATAGCATGCCGAAATGTAACATTGCTACGAAAAAATCTTTCATTACCCGATATCCTTACTATGCAGACTTTATTACAGACGGAAATATTTACTCATTTCAAAATATTCAGTGTTAAGAACCAAACAAATTAGTTGTAGAGGCTTGATTTTTTACCGCTCTTCTTTGAAATCGTGATAAAGTAACAAAATACATATTTTTATCCATTACCCCTTCAGATCATTCAAAACTTTGGGCTATCCAAAAACTAGTTATTTTACTTCTGTCATGGGAGAAGAGTTATTTTATTCCAATAACCGTCCCGAGTACAGTGTAAATCGACATTATCCCTCTAGCGATGTTAGACACTTAAGTGTTTCCTAAACTTCCGAGTGAGCTTATTTATTTCCCGTTCCAATTTTCGTTGTCATACGCTTATTAGTGAATATAAAGAAAAATTTAATCATCCACTTTATACCACACATTGTAGTCTATAATGAGAGGTGTAAAATGATAGCAATATATACTATAAAATAAACAAATTTCAGTCTTGGACATGCGAAACAGTGCGGAGAGGCGGATAGACTGTCTGAGGCAACTGCAACGACTCAAACGTGACGACAAAATAAGATGTAGCGAGTAAACAGAAATCGTATCATACATATTCTATGAAAAATAGTTTTTTTAGAAATCGAGGCCAGAGTAAATGTGCGAAATTCCCATTATAGGAGCAACTATTGGCTATACAGACGAAATATGTAAACTAAACGGCACAAAATAACATGTGGCACAGTCATAAACAAGGGAGGCGTTGTTTGAAACACAACAATTTCTGAATCAATGAAATTTAAAATGCAACTAAAATTAGCAACACGACACAGGAACAATAAAAATGGACGTGGCAACAAAGTAAATTTTAATTGAATGAGCTGGTGAGAAAACAAACAAACTGAAAGACATTGGCCGCCGTAAATGTAAACTTTGGCACGCCATGAACGGGACGAATTGGCTGATGAGTTTGCCAAAAAATAAAGCGACAACACGTCAAATATATTTAAGACCCGAAAAATGATAAATAGAAGGCGACAAGTGCATAATGTAGCATGGCTAAATATGTACATACCTATATACCCATATTGTAACCACGAGACGGTGCCGCTGAACTACAAACAAACTGATACAGGGCGGTCGAAAAACAATAGCTAGAAACAGCTATGCTCGGAAACTGTTGTCAAATTTAAGGACACCGGCTGATCATTAACCTCAAGGACTTTTTTCAAATATTATGAATGCATTAAGGTGCAAATAAAAATATAGAAGATCAACGCAAGCAAAGTTCGACGAAAAACAGTATGCCTTTGGATATCCCATCAGCGTATGCCAACGACAATTAGGTACAAACAGTTTACAGTTCTCAGTATGCATATTCCCAAAATTTTTTTGGCGACTCTTTACTGTCATAACATTTTTTCTAGAATTGAAATAAAGGAAAGTACTTAACTGTTCTACGATTTTTTGAAAATAGAACCACAGTTCAATAAACTGATGTGTGATCATCGAAATTAAAGTATGAATAATCTTGCGAAAAATCAATTACACAAAGCTATGAAGAAGCTCACCCGAAGCTTCAAGGAACGTTCAAGAATTTACGGCAAAAATTGTAAAAGAGACTGCATTGTGATCACCTTTTAAATGGGCAAGTGCGAAATTTCATGTGGCGTGCATGATTTATAATGACAATGATAGTGGGTGGAGAATGCCTTACGACAGAATTATTAGTGTTCAATTGTTGTTGTAGTTTGCTTTTTCTTTTAGTTTTTTGCTTGCTTCAAACTCACCAAAGATAGTATTGTTCGGGTTCATGGCAACTTGATTTTTGGCCGCATCGCCAATTAGACGCTCCGTATCAGTGAAGGCCACATAGGATGGAGTCACCCGATTGCCCTGGTCATTGGCGATAATGTCCACTTTGCCATGTTGAAACACACCGACGCATGAATATGTCGTGCCAAGATCAATGCCGACAGCAGGCGCTTTAGCCATATCGCAAAAACTCTTGTTGCTGTGCTATACCTTTTCGTGTTGTTGTTGTGGTACTAGCTGTGTTAGCTGCTTTAATTATAGCGTATGCGCGTTCGATTGACAACATACATACGGGTGTGTGGCGACAGTTTTGTTGGCGTCGGCGGCAGCATTGACGAGTGCACAGCCAAACAAAATGTGCATGTGAATGTACCAAATTTAGTTGCACCAAATTATGCAGCAAGAATGTGCGAATTGCATAAGTATTAATAGGATTTTGCATTTTCACGAAAATTCCACACAAACTTACCGCTTTTAGCTAGGCAGGTTAAAATTGGTTGTCAATTATATTTAGCTAATCCTAAATCTAGACACGCTTTTAGAATGCGTAACGGTATAGGTATAGTGATATGATAAGGAATAGCAGGACGAAGGTTAGCACTCGTAGAAATTCTAGGGTTTTCTCTCTTTGCAGCTCCACTGCGGCGGCGTTCGCATATGCGCTATAACGGCACGAACGCGTAGAAAATTACACAAATTTAACAGCAAAAATTTGTCACAAGGTTAATTAGCGAAATTCGATTTTTTTTTTCATACACTCAGCACTTTATTTAGCAATGATTCGCTATTGAAGTTCGATTTTGAATTTCTTTTTGCGTTTTTTTAATTGTTTTGGTATTTAAAATTTTTGAAATGCTATCTATTTTTGTTTGTCGTCGGACTTTTTCACACAAATCAAATATTTACGTTAGCAAGTGTTGTATACTCGTGCATTGCTCGCAAGTGAATGAGCTGAAATGATCGGATTTAGTATTTTCTAAATATTTTCGATATGTTTAGAAAGCGCTGTTAACCGATTCTCGCCCGGAAGACATAGAGCGCGACAGAGTGCAAGCGATATCTGTCAAATATTTAAATACACACATTCTTATGGACACAATTAAGTAGTTGTGCAGCTGCCTCAATAACTGTGTCCTTAAGAACTTGTGCATTTTAATATTTGACAGATGCCGCGCTCTATGTGTTGCATTCGGCGAATTTTCTCGATCAGTTTATTAGAAATTAGCAGCATTTTGCAAAATGTCTGATTCTCTTTTATCATGCTCTGTTTTTCATAGCTTCTTCGCATTTCTCTAGCAAAAGCGTGGGTAATCAAGTAATTATTAGTAGTTCGCCAGCCGCCAGGCAGAGCCCACCCACATTACAAGTATGAACCTCTCGCTGGAAGTTAAAGTACAAATTGTATATACCGTTAACCGTTACCAACTTCGAAATTTTGTAAAACACTAATATATTATTGCAAAAGTTAATTATTAAGTTTTATTGATGCGTTTAGTAATGCATATGTTGTATTATTCCATAATTTTTTCATTATCTCTGCTTTTATTTCATTAACTGTAAAAGTTTTGTATTTTTTTCAACAAGTGAATACTTTTTCGACCATTTTCTCTATATCATTTTTGTTCAATTAATATTACAATATTAATTTGCTTACATATTTACCAAATTATACTTCTAAAACGTCATCTTGTGTTATTAACTGATTTTTTTTACTTTTCAGACTGTTTGCATACTCCTGTTTACATTTAATGCGCAAATTTATTAATAAATTCTTATTAAAATATTTCTTGTTATTCTTAAATGTTTCATTGTTTATTTGTGTAGGTATTTTCATTGTTAATTTAGAATTCAATTCCACTACGGGTACACTGTTTGTTGCTGTTTGCAAATTTTTATTAAGATGCTTAATGAAATCTCGTATTATGATAATACTTGTATGTATGTATGCATGTATGTATAGGTGTATTTATCTGTTGCTAATTTAAGTATGTACCGTATGATTGCGTTTGCAAATATTTATTTGCTATGTTTATAATTAACTTGGAATAAGTATATCAACACCTGTTCCATAAAAATATGCATATATATCTACGAATTATGGGAAATAATACAAATCTTTTCGTAAGGATGAAGTAAAATATACATCTATACGGAGTGGTAAGCAAACATACTTATTGAAAAAATAATGTACATTTTAGATTTTAGCAAAAGATTCAAAATTTTGCTTTGCAAAAAACTCTATATTGAAAGAATAGGAAAAGGATTTCAATACAAACTTATTCTTTACATAATTTAATTTGCTGAAATACTTATGGTTTGAAAATAAAATAAAATTATTATTATCTCATTAATATTATCTATTTGAAAATTAATCGTTTTTTATGATAAAGCTATTTTTAATCAATTTAATTGAAAATAACATTCATCAACTGCGTTTTTATACTTAATATAATAAAAGTTTTATTATTTTATTTAAATCATTTAAGTGTATTTCGATATTAAATTTATAATTTTGGAATGAACACAGAACTTTTGAAATTCTATTTCATACATTCATAGTAAGGGTAAATATTGAACTTTACTTTTTACACTATTATTGAAAAGTTAGTCAGCTAGTTGGAAACAAATTTAAATAAAGTTAATAGTATTTTCTTTAAGGAAATCAAGAACAAAAATAGATATTATGAAATATAGATTTAAAAAAAATTAATATTTGTTTACAGTAAAAGAAAAGCCGAAAATAAATATAATTAAATAATTCGTTCTTGATTCAACACAGTATTTAAAAAACATAGAAATTTTGAAATTTGCACTTTTATAATTTAATCAATTGAAAAATATGTATCTGTGTACAAATGGTAGAAAATAAGCAGACGAAACCCCATCACTTAGAGCACATTCTTGGTAAACTAGCAATATTATTTTCGTTTACTTAATATTTAAATAACACTTAATGCACTCTGCTAAATTCACTGAAATGTTATTTTAAATGCTTGCAGCATTGCACAAACCAATTTTCCACGAATTACTGCAGTTTACACTTCGTTTTCTCATAGAACGACCGCCATGTTATCATGCTGAATGTACAGCGTACATTTATGTTAACTACCATAAATTATATAAATAACAATATAAAACAATCCATAAACCAACTAATTAGCAACACAAAATTATTATTGTTAATAAAAAATTAGCACTGTAAACTGTTTAATTAACGATTTCAAAGAGCCGCACTTGAACGAATCACTCGCAACGACAACTATGCAAACGTTCCGGCGGATGGTCGGCAATGACGTCGTGTACGTTTTGTACGTTAGCAAAGTGTTGCCGAATTTGCTAGTTATGCGGAGTGTGCACTACATATAAGTACCTTTTTGAAAACAGAAGTATGCACGCAAGCGGTTATGTTGAAAATTAAATATGCATATTAAATATGAAATATAAATATGCAATATAAAACGGTGAGACTTGGATAGTTATGAGTTGAATGACGAATTTTTAACTGCTTTTGTTTAATTTCTGTAATATTTATTTTTTTTCATGATTATGGGTATGCCTGTTTGGTACTATATTTGTTATTTACTATAAAATTGTACGAAAAACATAAAGTTAATTATGCACTACACTTCCTTTAAAGTATGTAAACATTAATTTATGAATTATATTTTATTTATTTAATTAAATTTTGCGCATGATCGACGCAACTCACTGCAATATGCCGCTGTTAGGTATGAAAAAGTATGCATGTGATTTTGCCAGTTATATATAGTATATTTAAGAGAGTTTCATTTCATTAATTTAATATTAACGCTATTTGATCTTAAGTTTCTTGTAACATGCTCAAACCAAAGCTTAATCACGTGATCAGCGCTGTGGATTGCACTAAGTTTCATATCTACTCAATTTAGCAAGATATTTCCATACAAAATTGTTATTTCATAAATTCTTCACCGCGAACTAGTATGAAAACTTAAACTATATGAAATTTAGCGCCAACTATTGGCACGTTCATCAAAAAGTACCAAAAAGTAGGTCCAACACTGCTGCTATTGACAGTAAAAAAAATTGTGCAGTCTGATTGTAGCAACGATAATAGCAACAATGTGAACAGTCGTGTTTAGTGTGTAGACTAATTTTGATTTGAGGCGCATAAGTTTTGGTTTGAACATATCATTAGTGTTGACTAAACACTTGATTAATGGTTTAATATAGTACATACATATATGTATGTATATAATTTAGCGTTCAATTTTGAGTTCCGCCAAACTTTGCTCAGCTTTTATTATAAAATTATCACCACTTTTGGTGACCATATCAAATACTATTTAGCAAATTGAGTCCAGTCCCACTTTTATTGATCTAAAAATTTTAATTCTCACTTTTTATGTACTCACAATTTGTTTGTGTAAACTTTTTTGAAAACATTGTACATATGTACTCCTCCATTTTGTATTATTTTTTTTTAATATTTTATCATTTATATTACGCTGTTGCCGTTAAGTTTTTAGTTTATTAAATTGTTTATGAAAAATAAGTCAGTCAGTTAGGCAAATGTGGATTCGAAAATTCATTTGAGTATATGCTATTTTTAATAAATGTATACGGGTTGATGTATATATATGCAAATATGAGTGTCGGTAAGTCGTTAGGGTATCCTACAATTTATTTTTATTTTTTGTTATTATAGTTTTGTAATTGTCTTTTATTTAAAATGTTTGCCTTTTAATACATATTTCAGAATTAATGCTACTTTGGAGTTTTAAATTTCTTTTATTTTCCCATAGAAAACTTACTTTAACAAACATATTTTAAGTTTCCACTAATTTAGTTACCAATGCTTAGTTTTTTTTTACTCAAAGGTATATTTTATTTTTTGCCGACAATATAATAATTATTACAATTTTTCACTTGTCATGCTACGTTTTTAACTTTATTTAATTTAATTTGCATTTTGCATTTAATATTAAAAAATCTTATTAATGTCTACTTTATAGGTCGCATATTATTTTAGTTTATTTGTATTTTTGTTTTTGTTTTTTTTTTGTGTGTAAAGTCTTAACGTTTAAATAATAATGTGAGAAAGTGCAAGTCTCTCTCGTGCACGTCTGCAGCTAAATTGGCTAACGCCAAAGTTAGTTTGCGCTCTCTGCATCCGCCACCATTGCATGCAACAGCTACTATGTGCGTATGTGCGTTCGTTTCAGCTAGGTAATCAGTCAACAAGTGAAACGAGTATGGTCACATTTCAAACGAATTCCTCCTGCTCCAGCCAGGGATGATTTAGGCATTCGGCCGCTGAGGCGCGTATTACGGGATTGTATTCGAGCATCGGTAGTAAAAAATCAGAGAATTTTTTAGCCTCTATAGGATCCCAGTCATATTTTTCGATGAGTACGTTCAATAGACTCCACGGTTTCAATTTCGTAATGTTACGCAAGCTGCCTACAAATTACACAAAACAAAAAAACGGTATTAAAAACAATAATTATTTGAATTATTGTAATTTTTAATTTACCATAACTAGTGAAGAATTTGAGGCCATGCCTGCCACGAAATATCACGGAAGGCGGTATGGCGCCTAGTAATTCAATTATGTGCGCCAAATGATCTTCATCGCGTGAGTAAGTCTCGCCCATATGCGGATCAAAGAGATAATCACCGGTCGCCAGCTCAAAGGCAAGACAAGCTGTACTCCAAATATCAGCGGAGAAAGTGTATGGTGCGCCAAGCAATACCTCTATGGAGCGATATTGTCGCGTTTGTATGTCATCAGTGAAATGATGATACTGCGTAGAAGGAATTAAATAAAATTTTTAGTTATAATTTATTACTAATAGTAACAAAAACAAGAAAATGCGTTAACTACGGCTGCACTAAAGGTGTAATACCCTACACATTTTAATTTCTTATAACATTAAAGCGTATAAATATAAACATTTAAAGATCTTTATCTTGATATTGTTGGGCTAGTTTGTACAGCAGCTATATGCTATAGTGGTATGATCTGAACAAATATTTGGGAGAAGTTAGCTCTGCCTTGCATAATAATCTATGCCAAATTTCGAGAAAATGTCTTGACAGTTTGTATGTCAACTACATGTTATAGTTGTCTGATTTGAACAATTTCTTCGGAGATTGTAAGCTTTTCTTAGGCAGTAATTTTTTTATAATTTTAAGAAGATATCTTCTCAAATATACAATTTTTTCTTGCAGTAGCTTGATTTTGGTGCGCTCAGTTTGTATGACAGCTATATACTATAGTTATCCGATCTGAATAATTTTTTAGTGGAAGGTATCGTTGGCTTGAGCAATAATTCATGCCGAATTTCGTGAAGCTAACTTGTGAAATAAACAATTTTTTCATACAAGGACTTAATTCGGTTCGGGCAGTTCGTATAACAGCTATATTTTGTGGTGGTCGCATATCAGCGATTCCGACAATCAAGGAGCCTCTTGGGAAGCAAAATCCATCACCGAACATTTGTTCCATATATTTGAAAAATTTTAATTTTTTTCTTGTTTGCTTTAAAAAAAAATACAAACAAGTAAGTAAGGGCTAAGTTCGGTGCAACTGAACATTTTACACTCTTACAACTTGCAAGAATCGAAGCCAGAGAAATACCCTAATGTGCAAACCATCAACCAGAGCATCGCAATCCATCAAAGTGTATAAAAATAGCTTAATAATTATTTAGAACTTACGTCATAGCAGGCATTTCCCAGATCAGCAATTTTAACGCGTACATTGGTGTTGTTGATCAACGCTTGTATGGCATTTGTATAGGACTGGGTCTAGGAATTGAAAAGTAATTAGTTAAATAGGTTCTACTTTATAATATTAAATTTATAGCAAACGCATAATAAATACTTGAGTAAAAGTATGTAAAAAAATAATAGCGAACTGTGCAGTAAATTAAATTAATAAATTAAATTATAGTCAATGCTATGAATATGTAAAAAAATTATATGCGCAAATACATATACCATAAAACTTCTCGTAACTAGTTAATAAATGTTTTAAAAATCTATGCCGTAGTTTAATGACACATGACCATCGTTAAAACTGTCAACTTTTTTCTCAAATTTATATAACATAACGCACTGTATCAACCATAACACAGCTAACATAGCACGTTAAACGCAAAAGTTTAGTCGACATTATTTTGACAACGAGCTTGTGTCAGTGTTGACAAAGATTTTTATGACAGGAGTAAATTTGGTTTGGAAATGACATGAGGAGTAGTGCTAGGAAAGTTCTTAAACCAAAAATACAAATAATATGCATACATATTCGTAAGTATGTATGGGCAATTGCAGACTAGAAAAGTTCAAAATTACTTCAAATAATACTAATCAGTATAATATTTCATACAATAAACAATTTCTTTTAAATGTTCGCAAAACGCAAAATTTTTCAACGATACAAAAACTTGTTGAAAATTATTGAAAATATATGTATATATATATTAAATAATATTTATTTTTTGTATAAATACTGCAAGCATTGACAAGTGTCAATTAATGTTTAAAAAGTAATAGCATGTTTTCACAAAGTATTGTATTTTTCTATGATTTACGAACATCAAAAAATGTTTTAATGCCAAACATATGTATGTATATAAAAAGTTTCTTAAGCGTATACTAAAAGTTATGAAAAATAAAAAAAATGTCTGTAATTAAATTAATGTTTTGTTTAAAGCAAACAATAAATGCTTTAAAAAATTTGTGTAGTTTTTTTAAGGTTTTTGATTGACGATGATTTATACTAACGTGGAAAATATTTTACAAAAGTAAGAGAAATAGTTATTTTTATGCAATGTAAATATAAAAGCAACTCTACTCGCAATACTACTTATAGAATCGCTATCATTTATTGAAAAAATTGCTTGCTTTGTTTGCTTGATTACTTTTTAAAAATTAAAATGTATTTTTATTGAACGATAGAGAGATAAACTTTAATACAAGTAGAGAGGTAAATAACATACTTTTCAAATTTGAATAGAGAAATAAATAACATAATTTTTGTTGGATAAATGGTAAACATTTTGAATACTTTAACGGATAACATTTGATATAAAATAAATTTTAAGGTCTTAACAATGATTTTTGGTATATTATATTTTTACTATATATTTATTTATTTTTATACTACGTCGATTTCGTGCATCATTGTTACTTCTTTTATCGAAAGCCTACTATTTAGCTTTAAATAACATATATTTTTTTAAATCTTTAAACTCATTAAAATAAATAATGAAATAAATAAACGTTCTATTCGCTTTAAATCATATTTTTTTAACCTATAAGCTCTTTAAAAGATATAATAAAATAAATAAAAAAGGACCAACCAGTATTCATGCCAATAACCAATTAAATTTTGAAAAAAAAAAATGTTTGTAGCCTAGTATGCTTTTTTAATAAATTATTTACCATTTTGCACCAGTTTGTTGTTTATCTGCGGCATTTTTCTAATCATTTAATTGTTTTAATTTGTATATGCTAATATCTTACTTTTTATTTTTAATAATAAGTAAAATTCTCTACAAAAAGCCAAAGCTGCAAAAGCATCTACCTTATATGACTTCAATTTAAGCCTAATTGCTACTGAAGCAAATCAAACTTTTTGTGAACGCTGCATTAGGATTTGCTGTCCTTATGGCAGCTAAAGGCAATTATCGATAACCGTAAACTGTCACTAGTTATTTAAATATCAGTTGAGTGGAATAAAAAATTGAATTTTGTATTAAAATAGTATAATACTTAATTAATAAAGGAATTTAAAGTATTTTTTACGAAAACAAACAAATATAACAGGAGCAATATAGATACAAATTCAGCAAAAGTCACTAAGTATAAAGTCAGTGATATACTATTAAGGAACCAAATTAACATGGTGGCATATACTTGTATAAGGAAACTTGAACAATGCATTTCCGTTAAGATAATAGACAACTGACTCAATAAAATTACTACAAAGTGGAAGGTTAAGGTACGTTGTAGCACAAACAAATACAATTACTGAGGAATGTTGTATTTAGATACTTTAGTAAACTATGGATTTAAGTGCTTATACAGTTAAAGAATTATTATTTGTTTTTGGTCAGCACAAAACTATAAATGCACAGCATAAGTACAATTTATCAAAGGTATGTATGTAAACACAATAATACATACATACATACGTGTATAATTTGAGAGCAGAGTTACCTTTTCGGTAGCGGCATTTTTGCTATTTTTAACATCTTCGTTGTTATTTTGTGATGTTGCTTGTTGTTGTTGTATTAATGATTGTGCTTGTGTTGGTAAAGCTAGTGAAGGTGCTTGTGATGTGAGTGATGGTAGTAGTATCTGTTGTTTTTGCTGTTGTAGTTGTTGTTCATTGTGTGGTGCTTGTGCTTGGGTGTTTAGAGTAGTGATTTGAGACAACGCATTATTAACGTCGAAATTTTCACTTTTTGTACTTAATAAACTTAATATTTCGATGCCATTGATTGCTTCGGTGGTAGTTGTTGTTGTTGTAGTAGTTGTTGTTGTTGTTGTTGTGCTTATCATGTCACCAATATTGCCGTCACCATCGATCGACTGCAAAAATATTTATGAAAAACGAAAAGAAAAAAGGAACAAACGAATTGGACTCAAACGATTGCAGGTGATTGCGGTTGTGAGAGTGCTGATGATGATGGTGGGTGGTGGCGAATGATATTGGGCGCATATTATTAGATGAGTGGCAGATAACTACTTAGCATATGTACATATGTATGTATGTATTTAAATCAATTATTATGGAAGGGCGTTAATATGCATGACAGGGTGTGTACCGTTTCCGGTTGAAGCCAAAATGTTATGACACAATTGCGTGTAGGGAAATGAAATTGATTTTGACAGCTGCTGCTGGCTGGTGCAATAATGAGTAATCGAATCATAAAAATATTAAAAAAAAAACTCATAGAAAATTAAAACAAAAAGTTGCCGGAAATGTGTGATTATGCTGTATTGTTGCTGGATGATTGTTATCGTCATTTCATAAGCGTTATTAAACGTGCAGTAATAACATATGTGTTTTCTATTGCTTATTGTAAATAAGTGTATAAATCTTAATCTTCAATTCGTGTTACTTAAACCCATACTAAATTAATTCAAATTGTAAACAACTTGCATAACTTACCTTGGCAGTGATTTTCTTCTCGGCTCGATAGCGATTATTTATATTGCCCGTTGTCGCATAAGGTGTACCACCGCCTATTGAAGGGCTCTCTGTGCCAGCGCGTCCGCCACCTACACCATCATTTTCACCTATCAAAGTGGCTGAATATTTAGACGCTAACGAGGATGCAGTCGTATTCGTATTAAATGTTGCATTGCTGTCATCCTTGCTAAGTGCCGTTATCGCCGCAGCTGTCATTGCTGCAGTTGCAACGGTAGTTGTTGGCAGCGGCGTGGATGACGCGGAGGAATTATTGCCCGTACCCGTGCTGTTTGTTGTTGAAATATTCATGTCGGTCATTGACCATTTACTGCGACTCTTCGCTTGCTTTTCAATGGAACTAACTGTAAAGAGTGTGAAAACTAAAAGTTAATAAAAATTATAACAAGATAAAAGGTTAACTTTAGTTGCACCGAGAACCATGAAGAATATATCACAAATAAAAAAGTTTCCATACAGGAACTGGTTGAAAAAATTTTGATCGGTCAGTTTGTATGCCAGCTGTATACAATGGAAAAGAACCAACGACTTACTAAATAGGTCAAGGAAAAGTGTTTACAGAGTAACAGCTACCCTACAATGACATCTGCCGTGGCTGCGGAGTAGCAGGGAACAAGGAAACAATCTTCCACTTTCTCTGTGAATGCCCAGCTCTAGCACAGATCCGACACAAAACACTTGGAATCCATCTAGCTCCAAACCTTGAATGGATTTCCACTAAAAGCATAGCGGACATAAGTAGTTTCATCGAAACCTCAAAATGGTTTGAAAGAGAAGGTGAAACGTAATAGCAGAAACAGGAGGTTCTACGAACAGTGCATCAAAATGGCACATCAAGTGTTAATTGAGCCCGATAGGGCTGCACTCCTACCTACCTACCTACCTATATACAATGGTATTCCGATTTGAAAAATTAGTTAGGAGATTTTTGCGTTGCCTTAGAAAATTACCTATGCCCAATTGCGTGAAGATATTTTGTGAAATAAAAAAGTTCTCTAAATAAGAAATTGATTTTGATCGGACAGTTTGTATGGCAGCTATATGTTATAGTTGTCCGAACTGAACAATACAGAGATTGTAGCGTTACCTTGAATAATAATCCGTGCCAAATTTCACGAAGATACTTTTATAAATAAAAAAAATTCCATACAAAAACTGGGTTTTGATCGATCAGTTTGTTTACAGCTCAATCATACAGTGTTCCGATATCGGTATTTCCGACAAAATGACAGCTTCTTGGTGAGCAAAACTTCAGATCGATGTCTCTAAAACTAAGGGACTAGTTCTCGCATATACAGAGCGATAGACGGACAGACATAGCTAAACCGACTCAGCTCGTCATGCTAATCATTTATACGGTCTCCGACGTTTCCTTTTGGGTATTAAAAACTATATGGCAAACTTAATATATCCTCTTACAGATAAAATAATCAATATTACTGAAGCGACACTTACTATATGAATCCGGAAAGTCCGCACCCTTCACGCGTAAACTGGCGATTTCATCGTCAATTTGCTGATTCACCACCGACTCGTTATCGATCACCAATAATATGTTCTCAGGCTTAATATCCGTATGTATAATACTACATTTTGTGTGCAAATAATCCAAACCCTCCAATACTTGTTTGATTATGTTGCGCACTTGACTTATGGCCAAACCCTGATAGTTATTCTTTACGATTAACTTGTATAAACTGCAGCCAAGCGCTTCGAAAACCAAACAATAATGTTTGCCATTAACGCCACGTATCGTAAAATGATTTAGCAGTCGTACGATGCGTTCTCGTCGCATATCAAGCGGATCTGCATCGCGTACAGCTTCGAGTAGACGTATCTCATCGGCGGCCGTTTCGATATAATGCGGTGCACTCTTTACCACCTTCAGTGCGACGTATTTTTCGTCCCTGCAGTTGGTAAAAAAAATATATAATAAATCGTTAAAAAGCGTAAAAAATACATTGGTACTTACTTGAGATCTCTGCATAGCCAAACCGTGGAGAAATGTCCCCAACCAAGCTTGCGCACAACACGAAAACGATTGTCAAATATATCGCCAATTATGACTGGATGATAACCACCACGACAATACTGTAATGGATCCTCTTGCTCCTCTTCTGAACCGTACAAGCTGCTATCCGGCGAATCGGGAAAGACATCGTCAGTGGTGCTCATAGTGCCACGAGGTTCGGAACTGCGAATGTTTAAAAGTTTTGAAGATTAATTAATTGATTAACTGAATTATTTCACTTAGGATTCAAATATTGTAAAACAAAGCTATTCTTAAAGTTACGGACTAGCGCTTGGATACAAAAGAGGTGTATTGGACCAATTCAGTCAAAACTAAGGAACATCAATACAAAAAGTGGCCTTTCAAGCAGTTTTGTGAGCTAAAATGCAGCAAAGCGAAACCCTTTCCTGCTGAGAACGTTCGTTTTTAAGAAATATTTTTCGAGGTTGTCCGATTTGAGAAAAAATGACCCGAAAAATTCCTTCAAGTGCAATTTCGTAAGTTAAAGAGGGTCTAAAGTGGAACTTTTCCCCAGCGGACGAACACCGATTTTAGAAGGAACTTTTGAGAGATGATGACCACCACAGCTCCGTTTGCATAACATCAATTTTCGTTGACCCGGTGCACCATTTAGGCTGGAATTTCGACTATGGTGCGCAGATTATTGGCTTCGAGCTCCTCAAACGTTGCTGGTTGAATGTCGTAAAGCTTTGCTTTAACATACCTCTAGAAAAAGTAATAAAGAGGCGTCACGTGATCTTGGCGGCATTTGACTGTGCCATATCTCGAAATCTGCGAGTGGTCACACTTTGCACGCAATGTGCCAATGCATAGACGTGAAACATGGGGGCGGCGCACCATATGGTTGAAAATGGAGAACGTCCGCGTAGATTTGGCTTAAGCAGCTCACGAATTTCGGTCTTAGAACAAGTATCCTCTGGGTAGCCAAAAAATATCCGTTTAAAGTCGAGCTAAAGTGAGAATGCGAATATCCCTTTCCAAGGTTGTGCGCTGGGTTTAGGATCTGCCACGTAAACAACCACAAGCTGTCAAAATCACAGTATCCCTATTGGTACTCGTATATGCAGGATTTAAAAATAGGAATTTAGTTCGACTTCGAATGATATTTAGAAGCTTATGCTTGTTAGAAAAACGATTGAAGCATTTTAAACATAGTTCGGAACCTATCAAAAAACTTCTATAAATACTTATTTTGAAATTATATTATTTGAAAACACACAGGGAACATTCATGAGAGTTATTTAATAGCCTTGAAGCCCTACATGCGAAGAAATTCATAAACAAACTACTGCCATCTTCCAAGGAAGGCATCTTATAACGTTCAGCGCATTATAATATGGACCAAGCACTATTCGCAAATATATACATAGGCAATAACTTAAAAGCAGTCTCACAAAATCGAACACACAAACACATCAGAGCAATAATTTCCGCTTCCGTTTCCGCATCCACCTCGATTTCATAGGCAGCAACACCAATGGTCAACGGTTCCATGCGCACGGGCAAAAAGTTCTCATCCTCATTCGCCAACAGATAACTGGCACGTGCCGGTGATGTATTTGGCGGCGTCAAGAGCTCTAGCTGCTGCTTATGTATTAATTGTTGTTGCTTCAGCTCCAGCTTTTCCTGCGCCTTCTTCTGCTTGTGTGTCTTTTTCGACCGTATCGCAATCAAAATGGGACCCGCCGAAACGCATTTCCGTTTCTTAGTTATGCGTTTGCGGCGACGCTTTTCCTCAATCTCAAGCATACGCTGGTTGGCAGCCTCAAGCGCAGCACGCAACTCTGACGGCGACACAAAATTGAAATCACAAACTAATTCACGTGTCACAGCGGGTGTTATACAAGTCGTTGGCGTTGTGGGCGTGTCGATTGAGAATGAAGCTCTACTCACTGTGGCATCTGTTGCCAGTACTTCAATGCGATTTTCCGTCATTACAAGTGGTACATTCGGCATAACTGCTACCGTCGTACCCACATTTGCTGTTGCGGCCGTTGGAGTTGCTGGCGCTTTGGTCGATTTTATCCAATGCATGAGAAAAAGGAAGAGCAATAACAAACAAACTTTGATGGCGAACATGAATACTTGATCGTTAGCGAGCAGTGTGGTCCAATGCGCCAAGCGCGTGCCATAATCGATGCCATAGTCAAGTGTGATGTGATAGATGTCTTGACAATGCTGCAGCGCTAGCAGCAGCGTAGGCCACATGTGGTGTAGAAGGAGTGTATAATAGTGTGCGTAGAGTGCATGTAGACGCTTCCAGCGCGGTGCATCTGCTAGTCCACAAATTTCCTGCTCTGGCGAGGTCAGCGCAAAGTCGTAAAACTCGACTCGTTCGCATGTATCCTGTGTGGTTACGACGGTGCTGTGTAGCGCATTGAGCAATTGTTGGAGGTTGAGCGCGACTTTCTGCAGCGACGTTTGTATGTGTTGCATGTTGTTCTCGTTATTATTTTTCAGTTCTGAGGATCGTAAATTAAACTGCTCATAACATTTTTTGTGTTGATTTTTTGCAAATTTTTTCACCTAAAATTTTGTAAATGTTTAAATATTTTAATTCATGTTTGATGTTTTTTTAGGGGAGCACAGTGTCTTTGCTAATATCTATGCTTCTCATTAAGATTTTTAAACAAAATATTATGTATATAAACACGTTCTTAAATATCTCATTTGACTACCGAAATATTACCGAAACTATAAAAAAGTAGAAATGAATGAAGTTCAGACGAATTTAATGCAACTCTCTACTCATTAATGAAGATCATGAATGATAAGAAATATGAAATATGTTACGGAAACTCTGGTGTGGCGGACATGAGGGTCGAAACCTCGTCTTAACTTGTATCAGTCTATGTAATTGCCAATGAGATCATTCCCAAAATGATAAGATTATATCACAAAGTCATAAACGAAACGATTGGTCAGACTTGCATAGTAATTGTAAACAAAACCTCCCCCTCCCACTGGTTTGCTGTTTTGAGTCCACAGTGGTAGGGAACAGTTCCAATAACTTTCTGCGTTTTACTACTTGTTGGTGGAACCTTAGGCCAGCTTGGAAAGCGGCGGTCAGCTACTAGCAACCGTGCAGCCACTAAATACTTCTCGTTCAGAGTAAATCATAGAGTTCTAGGAAGCCCTCAGCAAAGTTCACTTTTCAATAGTTCTAGGAGTTCTAATTGGACTTTGTTCGATCGGAATTCATGTGGTAAGATTGAAAATTTTACCAGAGCAGAAAATGATATAGAATCATATCAGTACTTCATTTTCGAATGTCCTGCCTTTGCTTGATCAAGGCTAAAACATCCCATAGAATATCCTTTCCTATACATCCAGGTGGAGACTGGAGTCATGTTTACAAGTTAACGCAAGTGAGAAAGCGAAATCTCCCTCTGGCTTGTGCGCTCGATTTGGGACCACGTAAAAAAGTCCCCCAATGAAAGTAAGAAAACAGCCTCGGACGAAAGACCCCTCTTTGATAACGATTATTGCAAACGTATTAAGGATTACGAAGATTAAGGATTACGATTTAAGGGTATGCACCTGGAATGGTCCCTTAACTGGGAAGGTGCCGCTGCCCAGCTGGGTAATATCCGCAGTAGAGTAAAGGCTAACATCACCGCGGTCCATGGAACGCGATGGACGGGACAAGGACTGAGACTAATAGGTCCGACCGATGCTACTTCGGACTGAGTAGTCAATTGGAAAAAAAATCGGATTGAGTAGGCAATTAAAATTTCAACCGAATTCGATATATGGTATACCACTGACATTCCTACACTACACGCATGCCTGCTTCCCATATAACATAGTTTTAAAAACTTGACCAAAAATTTTATAAATAGAACCAAAACGTTGGACCACAGAGTCTATAGTTGACTTATTGCCAAAAATATCCGTCAATGTATGAGATGTATAATTGAAATTTAGAGAGAATACTTTCCTGACAATAGTAACTCTGTGTATCAAAAATGGGTTGAATCGGGTCAATACTTCCCTGAGCCCCCATATAACTAATATCGGGATTTTCGAGCTTCCGGGTCACTTTATATCACATATATTTGAGTTTTCTCAATGAAAATTATAGAACATGTTTTACTCATAACAGTATATTTTTGTGCCTAAAATAGATAAAATTGGGCGAAAACTTGATCAAGTCCCCATATAACTAATATCAGGATTTTCGAACATCCGGTTGTCTTTAACCATATGATGGGTAATTGTATGTGAGGTGTCTATGAAACCCAGAGAACATTCTTCTAGTACGTGTCATGATAATAGTTAATAGATAAAATCGGGTCGATACTACCTCAAAACCCATATAATACATATAATGGTATAACAAATCTTATGTCGAATATGTCGGTCAGTGTATGAGTTATATGTATATACATAGTACATGTTTATATAAAATTGCTTGGATTATGTTCCTCCGGTTAATATATTCCACCTTAAGGTATTTCCCTGTCTTTGGTCCTGGAAAGTTGTAAGAGTATAAAATATACGGTTGCACCGGCATCGGTAAGGAAGGTTCTTACTTATTTGTATTTATTTTTTCCTTTTCAAATGTAAGATTTTTTATATTTAAATTGTCATACATTTTTTTTTTGAATATTTTTGTATAGTTAAATATTTTCCAAAAACATTTTGAGGTTATAGTTTTCAAAAACGCAGTTTTCAATATAAGTTAGGTATAGGATCGCTCTAATTTTGACCTTTCTTTAAGACAGGAGCTTTACTAACGTTTTCAAACTTATTTATTTTTCATTTGATCTTTAAATTGATTTATTATAAAACTTTTCTTCCCGAAAAAGAAATGATATATTAAAATTCATTAATTTATGGGAATATATTTTGTTCGTTTCGTTTCGAAAAAATAATTTAGATTTTAAAATCTGAATCGATAGCAGAGACTGTAGGAACATGATCGGAATACTAACTGGTCACTGTCTGGCGGCGGCACATGCCCGCAGAATGGGGCTGACATTTCTAGAAGACTGCAGGAAATTTTTAGTGCAGGTCGCCAAGTAAACAATGAAGCATCTCTTGTGCATTTATCTCGCAAGCTAGACTACACTGTAAGCATGTGAAGTCCTCACGGTATGATAACCTCCTAAAGAATGACTACTGTTCTTGGATCAAAGAACTGAACTCCATCTAGTTTCGCAAAGGACCAAAACTGATCTATGCGTGGGTTATTGTCCTACCAGTTTAACTTAACCTAACCTTAAAATCTAAAATGTTGTGTCTTAAACAGTGAAACCGTTAGTTCCTAGCGGTTATAACATCTGTATAACCAAAATTAGCTTTTCGAGTAATTCTTATGCTTTGAATTTTTTTACTTGTCGTTTCGAAAATAATATTTTTCATTTGAAAATTAAAATATTTACAATCAAAAAGTTTATTAAATACTTATATAAGCGTTCTTTACATAAAATTTAGTTTAACTCAATTTTAACCACTAATTTTCCTAAAACATGACACTGTGCGCCACCTTTCTTTGCCGGTTTTAAGGTAAAAAATTGTTCTTTATCGTTACATCAATTTGCTTGTATGTGTTAATTAATGTTTATGCGTGCAGCTCGCGTTTTGCTGCTTTTTTTAGCGCTGCTCGCTTTATATATACATATTTACAGCTATTTTACAATTTCAATTTTCTTTTTTTCTTTTCCGTATATTTGCGCTGTTTCTTCAGCACTTTCACACCTCGCGTATATACTTATATACATACATATGTATATTATACGTAAGTACTGACATTGACGCTTACGCGGCGCGTGCAACGACGCAGTTTATTATTGTTTACGAATGAACTGGCTTATTTTTGTTGCAACAATTCACATCAAAAACGTCTGCGCTGAAGTTATTATTATTATTTTAATTGGTTTTGCTCGTTATTATTGCAGTTGTTGGTTGTGCACTTTCGCATTAGTCATAAATAATTGCACAATTTTTTATGGCCATAACTCATGGCGCACACACACATATGTATGTATATGAATAAAAACCGTTAATTTAAATTGGTAATTTTATTTTTTATTAAAATAGCAACATTTTTGCTTGATTGTCGTAGTTTGTTTTGGTCAGTTGACGCGTTTTCGCGATTTCGTTTGCATTTAATATTCGTTAAAGTATTACACCGCTTGAATTTTCATCATTTTCCATAAGCTTGTATAAAAATTTTCGTTTTTTTCACCATTGTAAATGCTTTATTTACAATAAATATTTTTTATTTGCATTTAAATTTGATTTTTTCGCGTTTCGAAAGTGTCCAAAAAGTCCTGCTTACATAACGTGCGCATTCGAGCGATTTGGCCAACGTTATGTGTACGCGCGCACGGCCAAGCACCGAGAATTATGAGCAGTGTTAGCTGTTTTTAATAAAAATACTAATATGAAACTCGCTCGCCGCGCTTTGTTGTTGTTTTTTTCGTGTTTTTCAATTGCCAGCGCTTGAATTTTCACTTTGTCGTAGGCTATGTGCCGTGTTTGTTGTTATTTTTTCACGCCGCAATTTTACTTTTTATTCTATTTTCGCACGTCATTTTGAACAGTTTTCGGTGATTCTTGCTAAAAATGCCGTCAGTTCTAGCCGCACAACGGCAACTGTTTTGCCGTCAGCATTGTCAGCGCGTGAGAGCGGCCACAACACGGCCTGAGCACACATACATATACATATATGTGTCTTTTATAGATATGTATTTATATGTGTGTATGCATATCTAAATAATTTGTATAAAAATGAAATCAAGTAGAACAACAAAAGCGTATTTGTTGCATACACTTCACAGCGCTTTGTGTAAAAATAGTTGCCCACTGCTGTGACAAAGGCAACGCCAGCAATGTTGGCAAAGCGGCGGCAGGAGCATTCTCTATCTACACACATACATACACATGTGAAAGCCAAAACAGCTGCGCATCGCAATGCGCTGCACTAGCACATCACACACACACAACCACAACACAGCACAGCGCCCCGTATGCGCAAAGTACCCGTTGGCCATAGGCCGCGCGTCGGTGTGGCTCAATAGTTGCCAACGTTTGTCCGCGCCGCCCGCGTGCGCTGCGCTTGCAACGTCGTCATCGTTGTCATAGTCACAACTAATACTGCTGCTACTGAGTGTGAATATAGATATGTAGCTATATTTATATACATATGTATATGTATGTATGTTTGTTTTTCTGTCGGTGCGCCGTCATTGTTGGCGTCATCAAACGCCAAACACAGAGGCGGTCCCAATGACAACATAATTCCACAACATAGTTGACATAGATGATTTTATAGCGGAGAGGCCAAAATGCCTTGGCCCACACTAAAACAAATGCCGTCAGCGCCCTCTGGCGTTTGGACGACGTTTGAAAGTTCATTTCATATACAAGTCTATCTAGATTAATATAATATATACGTTATATATCATATTTTTATATACATATATGTGCATATATATCCCTGTCAATGTATACATATAAACATTTGTAATTCCTTTTCGCTATTATTAGGTGAAAATTCTCTTGGCTATGCGCCAAACTTGAAAGTTCGTTACATTTAGCGCTTATTCATATGTCACTTACACTTACATACATATATGTTTGTATATATATTTTTATATAGATATATATTATATTTATATATATTTATATACATACATACATATGTATATATTTATATAAATATTCACACATATATATTTATAAAATTTTTATTTTTTTTTTTATTTTTTATTAAAATTTTTTAATTAGCGAACTTGCCCTCTATATACTCATCTTTACTAAACTGCAGCTGCAGGGGGTCCGTTCGGTGCTTTCTCAAGTGCGAAAAATTTTGCTACACACTGTTGCCTTTGTCAGTGACGCTCAAATTTTTGTTTTTTCTTACATTTTATTGCAAATTCATTTATTTACTTTGCAGTGTTTGGCGCATATATATTTTTTTGGCAGCATTTCAATTAACACTGACGCCACACACCCCCTACCAGCTCGTAGAATAGTTCGCTGTCACTTTTTTAGATTATTATTCTCTCACTTTCGTTACTGCAACGTTTGATTACCTGTCAGTTTTAGTGAACCTGTCAGTCAAGCGTGTTCAAATTCAAATCAAAATCAAAATCAGATGTGTGTGGCTTAAAGTCAGAGAACAGACAAAAACAGAGCGGAAATGCGGGTGGAAAAGATTTCATTCATATATACCTACTTATGTGTGTATGTATATAGTAAATAATTGGCAGTGAATGTTCTGCTTTGCCGATTTTTGCTTCTAGTGTTGCGTATCCCCGATTTTATACAACAACTGAAGCTTCTCTAGGGGGATGGGGTCATGTGTAGAAGTTCACACAAGTGAGGAAAGTTTTCTAAGCGCCATTTACTTGGAAGTGGCCAGAAACGATTCTTTTACATATGGCACAAGCAGCTCACGACTTCCGATCTTAAATCAAGTATCCTCTGGGTAGCCAAAGAACATCCGTTTAAAGGCGAGCTAAGATCAGAATGCGAACCATCCCTCCTACGGGTTGTGCGCTGGGTTTGGGACCCGCCACGTAAAAAGCGTACTCAATGAAAAATTACCAACAGCCCTGGAAGAGAAACCCACCATTTGATGAGGACCACTGCAAACGCATTAAGGATTACGATTTAAGGGTATGCAACTGGAATGTCTGGTCCCTTAACTGGGAATTTGCCGCTGCCCAGCTGATTGATGTCCTCGTTAGAGTAAAGTCTGACATCACCGCCGTCCAAGAAATGCGATGGACGGGACAAGGACTGAGAGCAGTAGGTCATTGTGGCATTTACTACAGTGGTCATATAAAGGAGCGCAAATTCGGTGTGGGCTTCGTGATGGGAAAGAGATTTCGTCGCCGAGTACTGGCATTCAGCCCGGACGATAAACGTTTAGCCACATCTCGAGTTTTCGAGAGAAAGATTCTGCGGAAGATGTATGGTCATTTGCGTATTGGCAACGGTGAATAACGCATTCGATGGAACTATGGGCTGTGCGAGATATATGACGACATTGACATAGTTCCGCGAATTAAGAGACAGCGGCTACGCTGGCTAAGTCATGTCGTCCGAATGTACGAAAACACTCCAGCTCTGAAAGCATTCGCGGCAATATCCGCCGGGGTAAGCAGAGGAAGGGAAAACCTCCACTCCGTTGGAAAGACCAGGTGGAGAAGGACCTGGCTAAATTTGGTATCTCTAATTGGCGCCAAACAGCGAAAAGGAATAGCGACTGCCGAGCTGTTGTATACTGACTGACTGTCATAGATCCCAAGGCCTTTATCCGGCATCTGCTGACTGTAGTCAATTAGCAGGTGATCTGGAGTTTCAGGCTCCCTGTCGCAGAACCGGCAATTTGCACAAGAAGCTAGGCTCATTGCCCTTACATAAGTGCTTCTGGAGCCTAGAGTGGCCAGTGTCGAATGCGACAAATAGCCTGAGTTTGTTATATTGGGGTAGTATTGAAAGTGAACAGGTAGAAGTCAAACCTAACTCTCAACTTCCACTTTCAGAAGCTTGGTAAAGTGGAATCGACGGAATGCAAAGCATGCGGGGTGGATGATGAGACGCTGGAACTTTAGACTTGCGAATGCCGAGACTTCAGCCGATTGAAACGAGATATTTTTCATGGTTCCCAATTATCCAACTTAAAAGCCATTGGGCTGGGAGGAAATATTTTATCAAATCTTTTGAGTTGATGTAAAAGACTTTATTGGTTACCCCTTACGAGTCTAAATGAGGTTGTCTGCATCTGGCGCCTCTGCGGCTCACACTTCTACCAACCGATTAAGTTGGAGAGTGGATGCTGTCCCCATTAGAGACGTATTTTATTACAATTCTTATTCTAGCATTTTATTCGCAGTTTCAGCCAATATTTACTATATTGCATAAGGGTCCAACTATTGGGCTTACAAACCTGAAACGTAAGTGCTCGTCTTGAAGGCTGTCAGGATTAGGTAAATGGAACAGATTTATATACCTGTATCAACCGTATTGTTGTATGTATTATTGTTTTTGCAAGATTTTAGAACTCTTTTACTTTCTAATATTTCAAAAATCGAAACCCTTTTAAATTAAAGCTTTTAAATCCAACAATCACTTATGACACATCAATTTTAGGGCAACATTTTACACAACATCTTATTTTATTACCACCACGCACACTTAAACCCGGTTCATACTCGCTTTACACACTCCACGCTGCCACAAAATCACATGCATACAACACTTAAGTTAAGTTTTATGAAAGCATTATGGCATACTCACAGGCTAATGATGCCACGCAACGCCGGCATGTCCCGGCGGCGATTCAAAGGCGGCGACATGGACAACGACAGGAACTCCTGCTGTCGGTCTTCATCGATGCTGGTGTTGAAGATGCGCGTCGTCGGCAAGTAGCCAATTTGCTGCAGAAAATCATCACGATACGAGAGTTTCGTCGACGATTGCGACGACGTCAGCGGATAGTGTGTGGAATGCGACATAACGCCCACACCACCGACACCACTGCCGCCACCACCGCTTATGTGCCGATCAATGGACGATTGTTTCTGCATGGCGGACGTTGGGTGGTGGAAGTGTGTATGGAAGTGATGATGCGTTAAATAATTGCTGTGACCGCCGATACCGGCACCACTGCCAACAGCGACGCCGCTGCCGCTGCTGTTACCGCTGTTAAGTGGCGCAATGATTTTGTCATCAAAACTGCGCCGAAAGCTAAAACCTTTAATTGTGCTGTAATTGCGATGCGTTAGCGGTGTTGTGCCCAAATCGATGGAAGCGGGCCCAAGCAATTTCATGCTGCTCAAATAGTTCGTGGCATTATTACTGCTGCCGCCGCTCATGCCGCTGCTTAGTGGTGTGCTGGCACTGAGCGCCGGTGAAATGCTACTCAAATGACTATTGCTGCCGGTGAGTAATGTAAAACCTGGTCCACTAACACCAACGCCACCACCACCACTGCCGCCGAAGCCACCGCCGCCGCCGCCGCTACCACTACCATATGTGGAAAGATTACCGCTGATGGGTAGGCGTTGTAGCGGACTTAAAGATGATTTCGGTTTGTTTATGATATTGCAATTGCTGTTGTTGCCACCGCCACCATAAATCGACGTGGTAGTTGTGTGACTGGACACCGAAATACCTGCCAGACCATTGCTGAGCGCACAGTAATTGCCGGTGATAATGGGACTACAGCGACCAGCTGCTACCGCGCCGCTACTGCATATTGCCGCGCCGACACTAGCGCTAATCGCAATATTATTTGAGATCGTCGACGTTGGCAGGCTGCATATTATGGTGGGTGGCGGTGAAAGTTGCGAGACCAGCGATGGCGTTGACGATGAAATGCCGCTGTCGCCGCTGCTACAGAGCGTGCTGCCGATGCCAATGCTGCCCAGGCCGACATTGGCGGCGCTGCTGACGTTGACGCCAACACCAACGCCGACGCCGACCGCAACACCGGTGATGCCACCGCTATGGCAGTGCTGCGGTGACGATGTTGAGGTCGTTGTCTCAATTGTAATGGTATTTGATGTTGACAAAACGACGGGTGGTGCCAGTGTAACGGCGCTTTGTTTGTTGTTTTTATTTTAAACTTCTGTTTTTTTTTCTTTCTGCAAATGGACGCTTTGCTTATACTAGCCTTTTTGTGTTCTATTTATTATTATTTTTATACTTTTTTTGCTTTATTGTTGTTTTTTGTTTTACTTATAACTTTTAAGTGCTTGTTGTTTTTGCAATTTGTGTCTTTGTTGCTTTGATCAATTGTTGGCCTGCGCTTGTTGTACTCGTACTGCTTCCTGGCTTTTCAAGTCTTCAATTTCCGCTATTTGTCTGCTTCCTTTTCGGCTTCTGCTTCTACTTCTTCTTCTGCTGCTTCTTAGCTCACATTAAAATGTGCCAGTGTTGCCAGCGCACGACAGCCTCCAACATATGTTTGTAGGTGCGTGTGTGTTCGCTCGTGTTTTCTTGCTTTGTTGTTGTTGTCTCTTGTCTGTTGCACTGACATGCGGTCTTTTTTGTTTTATTTTTTTTGTTGTTGCGCTTGCTTGCCACCGCAACGGTCAACGCGTTGCCTGCTAACAGCAGCGTGTAACACCCCTACATTCGCAACAACAACAACCACAACAATAATAATAACTGCAGCAGCCGAAAAGTTGCACCATCGGGCATGCCATTGAACTATGCAGCCCTGCCGGCTAACTGTTTAAAAATTATAATTCAATTCCGCAGCCAATTCCAGATTACTCATACGCACTGTTGAACCCACAAACGCTGCATGCGACTTTACTTGATATACTTGTGCGCTTTGCCCGGTTTCGTTCGTTGCCCTATCACAAGTAACGGCTGGTGTGCACTACAAATTTGTATATATTTTCGTATGTATGCATGTGTGTATTTTGTTGTGTATGTGTGTGTGTGTGTATGTACGCTTGTGCCTGAATGCCTCCTAAGTGCCTTGGTGCCTTTGTTCACACGGCAATTGCACTGGCAGATTTTTTTGTATGTGTTGGTATATATACATATGTATGCGTGTGTGTGTGTTTTCCTTTGCTTATTCACTCGCCACTGTAAGCAACTGCGCTGAAACGCCACAAAGTATGCTTTGATAATTTTTTTCACGTATAAAAATTAGTAAATTCCCTATTAAAATTATTATTATTTCTTATTTTAAAGCTTTTAGCGCCTACATACATATACATACATACAAGTATGCATATCTTTTGATGGAAAAGTTTACTGTTATGCGTATATACGTTAGCACATTGCTTTCAACTGCTTATTTATATGTATGCGTACGCGCTGTGCCTCGGTATGTGTATACTTTTGACTACTTCACATGGAATTTTTCACATTTCGCAGCTTTAGTTTCAACTGCATACATTTTTAATGCAGCGCACACGGCATTAGCTCATTTCACTTTCACGCAATTTCCGTTAGCTTATATTTTTATTGTGAATTTGTTTTTTTTAGTATTTTAAGGTAGAAAATTTAGCAGTTGGTTAATGTTATTTCTTTCAAACAATTTTTTTCCTTTGGTCGAAAAATTCGCTTCCCAAACTTATCGTCGTACATCGTCTACGTCGTCAACTTGCTTTCTGCACTCTGTCTACTCTTATTCAACTCAGTTCAGGCCCAGCTCGTTTCATAGTTATCAACACTGCTTCCAAATGTCACTTCGCGTTTGCTGCCAACGAAGTTTCCACTCTATTCTTCATTCCTCCACACACACAAACACACGCACATATACTAACAGCATTTCGAAATGAGTTCCGCTAGGTTCGCGTCATTGCGCATGATCAATAAATAATGAAAACAAACACCATACCGTTTGATTTGTTGTTGTGCTTTCTCTCTGTTGTCACTGCACCTTTTGGTCGTGTAGTTGTTATTGTTGTTGCTGCTAGTGCCATAGCTGACACCGCACTTTGTAGCCAAACAGCTTTTAGCGCTCCCGCACCAGCTCAGCTGCCAACTGTATGCTGTGCCAGAAACTGTCACGGTTGTACGTCGCTCTTTGAACTCCTCACGCTCTGCAAGCGTCAATCAATTGGCGCTCAAAACATGCCCTTACCCACGTTGTGGTGGTTACGTGCCGTTCTACTTCCATTTTTCTTTGGCGAGCAGCTGTAACGCTTTGTTGTCAGCGGTCAAACACCTAACACCAAAATTTTCATTATTTTGTTTGTCAGTAGCTAATCTAGAAAGTTACAACAACAACAATTTTTTTTTAAATTTCAGATTAAATTAGATCGGAAGTAATATAAAGCATAAAGAATCCCTCATTTAAAAGTTTACATACGACCGTAGGGGCATATACCATGACAGTCGGGTCTACCTAACTGAAAAGGAACCGGATTTTTATCCTGTAAAGGGTTGTAAACTAGGCAACGTACCTCAAAATTCCTTCAGGAATGTTTTTGGCACAAGAACTATTTCAAGGCAAGATGAGAGTCTGATGCCAAAATTTATTGCATATTCTCAAAGAAGTTCGAACATACATCGAACTGTGAACGAGAGCAACATAGCCTTCAGAATCACTAGAGCGCAAATTGGTGGAATATCCGGTTTAATCAAACTTCTTTGCAGATCATACCTACCATCTATAGCCTCATAGAGCTTCAGTTTTTATAACAGATTCAATTATTAAACGTTTTTAAATTTAATGCATGTTTTAAATGTTAAAAGTTTCTATTTCCCTCCACTTCTCAGTCGATTGGAGTACTTCATAAATGTCAGGGGTCGGCTTTAGTATACCGTCCCAGGATTTCGGGAATAAAATGCGTATGGTCGGATAGAGGAGACTCTCCAGATCACGAATATATAAGGTTATAGCAGCAGGAAGCTTATAGTTTTGAAGATATTCGCGTTTAAAGTTGAAAATTTGCAATATTTTTTTCAGTTCTGATTTGGAACATAACCTGTAAAAAGCTAAACTTTAATGTCAAGCTATGCATTACTATAAAAATATTTTTGATGCCTATAAAAATTGTATTAATATTCAAATTTTGATTGAAAATTGAAAATTTTAATTTTGTTCAAAATATTATTATTTTTATAATTTTTAATTTAAATATTAGAAAACTGCACCACCCTAATTGTAAATCATCGAAATTTTATCATTTATTTCAATGCAACCCTGCGTTCAGGCAATTATCAACGAATACATGAGCAAAGAAAAATTATAAATAGGAAGTGATAGACGAAAGAATTGGTTCTGCAGAAAATTTAACAAATTTCCAATTAAAAAATGTTTATAATCAAAATTAATTAAGTACAAAGTGTTTAAAACAATATTAGAAATAATAATCAAGTGAAGTTTTCATTTAAAATACATTCCAATATTACAAAAGACGACCACAGCGAGTGTAGGGTAGTGAAGTGTAGGTGCGGCGGTCGCGCTTATTGAATTGTTGCAATAGCAAATTGGAAAAGCAGAGCAGACCGCCACAATGGCACGCCCAATTTATCCAAATCAACAGAAAATAGCTGAAAAGCTGGTGATACTCAACGATCGTGGTCTGGGTATATTAACGCGTATATATAATATTAAAAAAGCTTGCGGCGATACCAAATCCAAGCCAGGTTTCCTCTCTGACAAATCGCTTGAGTCATCTATTAAATTTATTGTAAAGCGTTTCCCCAACATCGATGTAAAGGGTTTGAATGCAATAGTGAATATAAAAGCGGAAATTATTAAATCGCTCTCCCTGTATTATCACACTTTTGTTGATTTGTTAGATTTTAAAGATAATGTCTGCGAATTGCTCACCACAATGGATGCTTGCCAGATACACTTGGATATTACACAGAACTTTGAGTTGACAAAACATTATTTGGATTTAGTAGTTACATATGTATCATTAATGATACTGCTGTCACGCGTTGATGATCGCAAAGCCGTTTTGGGACTCTATAATGCAGCCTACGAACTGCAGAATAATCAAGCAGATTCGGGGTTTCCACGTCTGGGTCAAATGATATTAGATTATGAAGTGCCGCTGAAACGTTTATCGGAAGAGTTCATACCGCATCAGCGTTTGCTAACAAATGCACTGCGTTCGCTTATCGCAATTTATCCGTTAAGAAATTTGCCAGCTGATAAATGGCGTGAAATGCAAAAACTCAGTTTAGTGGGTAATCCAGCAATATTGCTAAAAGCTGTGCGTACCGACACAATGTCCTGTGAGTATGTTTCACTTGAAGCAATGGATCGTTGGATAATTTTTGGCTTGTTGCTGAATCATCAAATGCTCGGACAGTATCAGGAGGTAAATAAAATTTGGATATCTGCTTTAGAATCGAGTTGGGTAATTGCATTGTTTCGTGATGAAGTATTGCAAATACATCAATACATACAGAGCACCTTTGACGGCATCAAAGGTTATAGCAAACGCATTGGCGAGGTAAAGGAAGCATATGCTGTGGCAACACAGAAAGCAGCGCTGATGCATCGTGAACGGCGTAAATTTTTGCGTACCGCCTTGAAAGAGCTGGCGCTTATAATGACTGATCAGCCCGGCTTGTTGGGACCAAAGGCAATTTTCATATTTATTGGCTTATGCTTGGCGCGTGATGAAATACTATGGCTATTGCGGCACAACGATAATCCGCCAGTGACGAAGAATAAAGGTACTTTCGTTTTAAATTACAAAAATATTTTCTTACTAATTTTTTAACAACTTGTTATTGCAGGTAAATCCAATGAGGATCTTGTTGATCGTCAATTGCCAGAATTACTCTTTCATATGGAGGAACTGCGCGCTCTTGTCCGCAAATACAGTCAAGTTATGCAACGCTATTACGTGCAATATCTCTCCGGGTTCGACTCGATCGATCTCAACATACGCATGCAAAGTTTACAAGTTTGTCCGGAGGATGAAAGTGTCATATTGTCTTCGTTGTATAACACCGCTTCAAGTTTGACTGTGAAACAAGTGGAGGACAATGAATTATTTGATTTTCGTGCTTTTCGGCTGGATTGGTTTCGCTTGCAAACATACATGAGCGTCAGTAAAGCCGCGCTGCGCATAACGGAAAATGTCGAATTGGCACGTTTGCTAGACTCTATGGTTTTCCACACACGCGTTGTGGATAACTTAGACGAGATACTCGTTGAGACCTCTGATTTAAGTATTTTCTGTTTCTACAATAAAATGTTTGACGATCAATTCCACATGTGTTTGGAATTTCCGGCACAAAATCGTTACATTATTGCATTTCCCTTGATTTGCAGTCACTTCCAGAATTGTACGCATGAAATGTGCCCCGAAGAGCGTCATCACATACGCGAGCGTTCGCTAAGTGTAGTTAACATCTTCTTGGAAGAGATGGCTAAGGAAGCCAAGAATATTATAACAACCATATGTGATGAGCAATGCACAATGGCCGATGCACTGTTGCCGAAACACTGTGCCAAAATACTATCAGTGCAATCAGCGCGCAAAAAGAAGGACAAAGCCAAAAAGCAATTCGACGATATACGTAAACCGGGTGATGAGTCGTATCGCAAAACACGCGAAGACTTGACCACAATGGACAAATTGCATATGGCACTGACCGAGCTGTGCTTTGCCATCAATTACTGTCCGACGGTGAATGTGTGGGAATTTGCATTTGCACCGCGCGAATATCTTTGTCAGAATTTGGAGCATCGTTTCTCGAGAGATCTCGTCGGCATGGTCATGTTCAATCAGGAGACCATGGAAATTGCAAAACCATCGGAACTGCTAGCCACTGTGCGCGCATACATGAATGTGCTACAGACCGTGGAGAATTATGTGCATATCGACATAACACGTGTATTCAACAACTGTCTGTTGCAGCAAACGCAGAATTTAGATTCGCATGGCGAGAAGACCATAGCGGCATTATATAATACATGGTATATTTATTTTTTTCAATAAAAACATTTAAAATTTTTCTGTTTTTACGTTTCTACTCTACAGGTACAGCGAGGTACTAGTGCGTCGCGTCTCCTCCGGCAATATAGTTTTCTCCATGAATCAGAAAGCATTTGTGCCCATATCGCCCGAAGGTTGGGTGCCTTTTAATCCACAAGAATTCTCCGACCTCAACGAATTGCGTTCATTGGCCGAACTTGTCGGCCCCTATGGCATAAAATCGCTAAATGAAACACTCATGTGGCACATTTCCAATCAAGTGCAAGAGCTCAAACAACATGTTGCCTCCAACAAGGATGTGCTCATATTGCTACGCACAAGTTTCGACAAACCCGAGGTAATGAAAGAACAATTCAAACGTTTACATGATGTCGACAGCGTACTACAACGCATGACACTCATCGGTGTGATACTTTGCTTCCGTAATTTGGTACATGAAGCGCTCGTCGATGTGCTTGAGAAGCGTATACCTTTCTTACTTAGTTCAGTGCGTGATTTCCAAGAGCATTTACCAGGTGGCGATCAAATACGCGTCGCTTCCGAAATGGCCTCGGCCGCTGGCTTGCCGTGTAAAGTCGATCCGACGCTAACCAGCACTTTGAAATCGAAAAAACCCGATTTCGATGAAGGCGAACATTTAGTGTCATGTTTGTTGATGGTTTTCGTTGCTGTCTCTATACCGAAATTGGCACGCAACGAAACGTCATTCTATCGCGCCTCCATCGACGGGCATTCGAATAATACACACTGCATGGCAGTGGCGATCAATAATATATTCGGCGCGCTATTCACCATTTGCGGTGAGAACGACATAGAGGATCGCATGAAAGAGTTCTTGGCATTGGCGAGCTCATCGCTATTGCGTTTGGGTCAGGAATCGGACAAAGAGGCGACACGTAATCGCGAATCGGTGTATTTGCTCTTGGACGAGATTGTGAAACAATCGCCTTTCCTCACGATGGATTTGCTGGAATCTTGTTTCCCATATGTGCTCATACGCAATGCATATCATGCGGTCTACAAGCAGGAACAAATGTTGGGACTTTAAGCGTCACAAAAGTGTCACAAACGAATATAAGTAAGTTTAAAGATTTGGCGTTAATGTTGGATTAGTAATTTAAGCAGTTTATATTTGCACAATACTTGCAAGTGACTTGAAAAGTATTTACTCTATGTCTTTTGCTGTCCACTCTACATTCTATTTCTGCATTTATATGTAATTATAGAATACATTATACAACATAATTATATATATATGAAAAAAATATATATTTAGCAGTAAAGGCATTATTTCCAGCTTATTTATAACTATCTTTATCTATATAAACATACTAAAATAAAGTATTAAAACTTTCGTAGAAACGTTTTTTTATTCAACAATTTTTTTTAAACGCGTTGTTATGCATCTTTGTGGTGAATTTAAAATGTTTACTAACCTAAACAAGCAACAAAGTTAACTTCTCTTGCGCCAAGGCTGTAATACCCTTCACAAATAAAAAAAAAATCCATACAAAAATTTGATTTTATTGTTGAGTTTGTAGTACAGCTATATGCTATAGTGGTCCGATCTGAACAATTTGTTTGTATATTGCAGCACTTTCTTGGACTGCCAAATTTCAGGCGATTTTTTCTCAAATAAAAAAATTTTTCATACAAGAACTTGATTTTGATCTTCAGATGAATAGACGGAAATGGTTAAATCGACTCAACTCATCACGCTGACCAATTATATATTATTTTTATAGGGTCTCCGACATTTCCATTAAAATTTTTGTTGCTGTTGCGCAGCATAAGACAACCAATTTTACGATTTTTGTTTTAAATGTTTTTTATTGCCAGCTTTTAATAAACAAATAATATCAAACACGCATAAAACAAAATACTTGAAACTTAAAACTAAAAAATTAAACTATTTATGGCTTATTAGTTTGTTGTGAACGTACATATACATGTATGTATGTATGTAGGAGAAATAGTTTAAATTTAAACGTAAAAATAAAATATTTGACATAATATGTTACAAAAATCATTTCAAAATTATAAACAATTTGAAAAAAATTGCTAAATGCGCACAAAAATTACATAATATGCTAAAAAAAACTTTCAAAATTATAACAAATTCGAAAAAATGCGACATAATGTAAATATGCATTCTTGACTGTCAACACATATGCAGTTTTACGTTGTGCTAAAATATGATTGGTACACAATACCCAAAGCTGAAGAGGTGAAAAGTGTAAAATAACTCCACCAGCTAGCAAAGCCCAGAAAACCTTTGTACACGTCGGCGTTGAAAACCTGTAAAAAAAAAAATAACGCATGAGATGATGGTACATAAAAAATATCGCATGACATTTTTGCATACATTTTTTAAACTGATCCATTGCGCATGTATAGCATTTGCAGATTCTAAAATATTGAAATCTTCGCCCTGAATATGTTCACCACTATCGGACGCCGGCATGCTGCTCATTATTGTTGTGGCAACTGGCGGCAAAGCTGTCGTACTTGCCAACTCCACTTCATCAGCGACCAAAGGCGCCTCGCTTAACGGACACATATCTGTGCAAATGCTGCTGCTATTGCTGCTTTTCAGTATGCCAGCCCAAGTAAATTCACCTAAGCTTTTGTACATCAAAGTGAGATATAAGCAGAGCAGTAGCGGTGCGGCGAATTGCAGTGTGACCACGCACAGGTAGTAGAATATAGAGGAAATCTGTGTTAGAATGGCAAAGTAGCAGTTAATAACAGTAATTAAGTTTATTATTGCGCGTTTATACCTTCTTCTGATACTCTACATTTGTAATGCGACCAGCTTCTTTGCGTAAGTCGACAATTTTGTCATGCGCTAGGTTTAAATAAGATTGCAAATAGATGGGTATTAAGGCAAAACGTAGTAAAACTACTAAAACGACAATAATCAGGCGCATTGTTTCAAACGCCTCCACTGAAAGTCTAAAAATAATATTTGAAAATGACAACTTAATATGTAGTACTTATGATTTTTTAAACATACAATGGTTTCTGCATGCCCTCGAATACACGCTCAGTCAGATACTCTCTGCTTATTGGTCTGATCCAGAGTATTATCAGCAGGAAAGGCAAAATAAAACTGATGTTGAGTAGCAGTTGCAATGTTTTGCGACCGCTACAGTATTTCAAAGAGTCCCAATGCATTTTTGCCATGCGTAAACCTGGGAAGGTGAAGATTGCACCTAAAAGGCCGCAACAAACTGCCATGCAGAGTTTCACAATCAGCTTGGATGCGGGACCACTACAAATATAGCATAGTGATGAAAAATATTATATATATATAATTAAAAGAAATAACTCACGATGAGGGCAAACCCTGTGCCGTAAGGAACTCTGAAGCGCTCGCGTTAAAGCTACTGTATGCGTGTTCCAGCCCCGTCTCAAGGTGGCGTTCATCGATAATGAGCACAATCATGGAAATAAGTAGATAAACTAAGCAGGCGACTATGACCATGGAACGTTCACCGATCGACTCTTCATTTTGAAAATACAACCATGTAAGCGACGAGAGTAGTTTGCTAAGCAGCATATAAGTGTTATTATAAAAGAATAAAGATTAAGAGCAAAACATACTTACAGCGAAAAGAAGACAACCAACAGGCACCAAATCATGCTTAGGTTGAACTCATTTTTCAGTGGAAAATAGTAGTGATAGACCTGCAGAAAAGCAAACAATTGATTTAGCATGCAGAAAAATATATTTTTTCCTATACCTCTGATAAAATATACACAACTGCTGCATAAACGCTAAAATCGACCAGCCACTGGTATTCGGTGTAATATCTGAGATGCACAACATCGCGTGCCACCACTGGTGTTGTCTCAAGTTGCACTTCTAAGTTACGTGGTATGTGAAATTGTCCTGTGCCATTTCGTGCTTCATATCCCTTATTACCTTTGCCGCCACCTTTCGTATGCTTCTCCTTAGGTACACCAGCTAACGTACGCAGCTCATCGTCCGAAGGATGTAAATATCTATAAAGGCCTGTCGCGCATAATAACCACTTGGCAAAGGAAAAATGTGGACTTATCTTTTGTATAACACTCAACGTTAAAAGTGTAAGCACCAATTGTGCACCGAGCACTGCCTGGAAAATATAATTATAGAGAGAGTGTATAGAGCAGGTCGTTGTTACTTAAGTGCAGCCCAAGAAAGTACGCTAGCAACACTAGAGCGCTATCAATCTATTTTTGGCATCATTTTCATAAATATTTCTTGCATATTGCGAAAAAATGTGCGCTCCACTTAGTTAAGTGACAATTTGAAATCTATATATACTTCAACTATGAAATAAAATTTCCATATATTTTTACACACCATTTTCTACACTGCTTCTTGTGGCTTAATCTTAAATGTTACACTCACTAATTAATACATAATTAATGTGTTAATTAAAAGCGGAAACTGTGCTACTTAACGAGTACTACGATAAAAAATATTGGAGTAACTATTTCTTCGGCCGGGAAATATGACACAAAAATAAAACAATGACAGCTGTGAACAATGTTGTCAATTCAAAATAATAATAACACTAAGCGAGAAATTTTTTGCTGCATTCAGAATTTATGATTTATTAATATATTCTTTTTTTGTCTTTGCTTAAAAAACTTTTGTTTATTTTATTGCTAATATTTTTTCTTGAATTACGTCTATTTCCAAAACAAGATTTTTGAACATTTCAACATTTCAAATACATTGTGAATGTCGTTGCCTGGTAACGAAAGAAGTAGCATTTCTTATCAGCAATGCAGTCAATCAATACAGCTGTTTCCTAGCTTATAAGAAATCGCAATTGCAATTAAATTTAACTTTCTCCTAAAAAATAAAGTAAATGGAAGTAAATCCAATAGCAGTGCTGCTCGTCTATATGGACAGCAAAGGAGACCGTCTCTTATTTCGTTATCCCTATGAAAATGTGTACAAAGGTAAATAGCTGGCTAAAAATTGTCAACTCATTCACACCCACAAATACTCTTTGTTTTATATACATAGATAAAACACCGTTGCATAGTATGCCCTTGGCGGCATCTGCGCCGGTACTGAACAATCCACCACTGGTTGATGTAGCGATGAGCAGTTCAACGACATCGCTGGTGTCACAAATTTCTTCCGATACCAGCAGAAAACGCAATCCATATGCCATTAGTAGCAGCGATGAACTATTGCAAACGGCGCCACCACCAAATATTGCACCCGCTAATATGTTTGGTGTTTACAATAGTTGCTGCAATACAGTGCCCAAAGGTCAATTGGAAGGGTTTACCGATGAAGTGCTCTCAACACTATTTGCAGTAAAACAACAATTGTGCAATCAAAAACTAGAATTAAAAGTGAATGATGTGCGTTTCGTGTCACATCCAACATTAATACCGCGCAATGAGCACCGCAACAGCGCGGGCAATACAAGTAATGCTTCAAATACCTCCAACACATCTTTACCACTTGCGGCGCCAACGACGGCTACAAGCGCTACTATCGGTACAGCAACAGCATCATCATTGCCACAGCCAAAGTCTCAACCACAGCAAATGCTTATAAATATTGTGTTCGCTTTGCATGCACAGGCCAGTTATTCCATAGTGAAATGCTATTACGAACTCAGCAAGCGACTCGGTTTAGCGCTACGTTTCGAAGAACAACGTGCCAGTTATTGTACCGAGGAGACAATGCTTATGGCACGTACGCATGATGAACTCTCCTCACAGCAGCAACCATTGGAGCGCACATTTGACGCCATCACAGAGCGTTGCACTTTAGCGCAAGCGCTCAAATCAATCTATCATGATCTATGTACTACTGGCTTACTGAATACAACGTTAAATCAATACCTAACGGTAAGTTTTTGTTTGCCGCAAAAAGCGCATCAGCTGCACAAAAAAGGTAGCATGGTCGATCCTGAGGTTATAGATCGTTGTTTGAGTTCGTTAAAACCTTACCATGGCATGCTGCTTGTGGACTATGCGGAACTGCTCGACTGTGTGCCACCGCGTGCTGCGCGCATGCTACTACAATTGGTAGAGATCTACACACCGCTAATGAGCTTACAAATGCTTGCCTCTGAAGCGGACATGAGTATTGAGCATGTTTACAAAATGGTTTCACATTTGGTCTATTGGGGTAAAGCCACCATTATCTATCCGCTTTGCGAAACGAATGTTTATGTTATTGCGCCCGATGCGCCACTACATACAAAATCACATTTGGTTGAGAAATTCTCAGCCCGTTTTGCTGGCATGTCCCTCTTCGATGCTATCGCACACTTTTCGCTGCCCACATCCATTGGTCACCTCACCACACCACTGCAGCAGTCGGCGCGTCAGGGTATGCTCGCACAAATGGTGGTCTGGATGCTGCAACATCACTTACTAATGCAATTGCATACATATGTACAATTTATGCCGAGCGATTTAGACGATTTCTATGGCGGCGTGAGTACCATGAACGTGGCGGGCAGCGATTATTCGGCCTGTAGTGATGGCGTTAATGAACACAAGTCATCGCTAATGGATTTACAAGAGGGCACGACTACGCACAGTTCAATTGGTGTGGGCGCTACGGGTGAACTGTTGATATCACCATTGAGTCGTAGCATGAATGTGAGCGACGACGAGCTGTAAGTGTTGCGTCAGTAAAATGTTCATATCATTTACTAATTTTTAATGTTAAACACAGCAATGCCGGCTCCTTGCTCTCCTGCGCCAGCCAACCACTGCCAGTGCCGCATACTAGTCATCGCTCGATTACCGAAGATCGCTACTCGGGCGGCTGTTCAACAGCATCAGATAACATTGTCGCACAACCATCCTCTAGTCACAAGTCAAATTATAGGTGAGAATCGGGTTATTTATTTATTTATTTATTTTTTTATTTATTTTATTTTTATTTTTTTATTTTATTTTATTTTTTTTTATTTTTATTTTTTTTTATTTTTTTTTTTATTTTTTTTTATTTTTTTTTATTTTATTTTATTTTTTCTATTTTTTTATTTATTTCATTTAATTTTTCAAATAAATCTCAAACTTCACATAACATATTTATTTGCATATACACACAGCATGACTGCCTCCATAAGCACAGAGAATTGTGACAGTATCGCCTCCATCGAAGATGAGGAACGCATTAAAGAGCTATTATCGGTTTTCAATGATGCCGATCGTGCGGCCATACGTCGTATACCCGCCTCAACGAACATCGATGATCTCTCGTTGTTGGTGAAACTCTATCAGGCCGGTTATTTTAAGAGCGAACATCACCTCGAAGAGATTATGTACTTTCAAAGCTTACGTCCAGCTGAACTTTTACAGCTACTGGATAAATTTCGTGATGTGCTAATCATATATGAGACTGAGGACCCTGCCATTGCATCAATGTACAATAATAAGTGAAGCAAGCAACATAAAAAATGTGAAAGCGTCGTGCGCAGGCGCTAGTGAACCGTCAAGCCGTGTGTGCTAAAAGTGCCTTAATTGTTTGCAAAAGTGCAAAGCATTCCTGAGCGCAAAACGCGTATTTTTTTGTATATACCGTTACCCGCTACAAGTTTAGATTTAAGCTTAATGTTTGTCATATTTTTTTGTAGCTTGTAATGTGTATAAAATGAAATACTACAATCATTTATTTATTTTTTGTTTTTTTGGATCTTTATTTTTTCTGCTTATTAAAACTAGCGGTTTCTTCCATTGGTTTTTTTTATGTTGTATAATTGTTATTTTTTCTACTACAATACAAGTGTTAAATTTTAATTAATTTTTGTTTTATTATTTTCACTTACAAGGAAGGGACGACACAACGTTTACAGTGGAGTATATATATTGCTACGTACGTTTGGTTTTTTCTTTAACTTTCATTTGTTTAAATTATGTTAACATACAATTAGAGTTTTAAGTTTAAGTGTAGCTTAAAATTTCTAACTTACATACACATATAATATTTATACATATATATATTAATATCTTTAATTATTTATCAGCAAAACAATCAATCAGATATAATAATTAACGATTGCAATTGTTATTGTTGTATTCTTTTTAGTTAATAATGATAGAAATTGTAGCGGTTTGCGTTAAAAAATATTATTACGTTTACTATTGTTGCACATTTAATTACGTATTACATAATATAGAGTGTCTGTGTATGTGATTGTGTTGTGTGTATACTAAAAATTGCCAATTTCGTATAAATATTAACTGAAGTTAGCACATAGATATGTTTTTTAAATAAATAATTGCTATTTTCTAAGATTTTCATTCATATTTTTGCTGTCAAGTGTTTGCGTTTCTACTTTTTTAATATTATTTTGCATGAAAAGTTTTGCGGTATGTGTTTCTCTTGCATGTTTAATTTTGAAAAATTATTATTTTTTAACTGCGCTTATACATCTGTATGTGTTTGCCTGTTGGTTCGCCCTCCTTGTTTACAAATTGTTCTTATGCCATTTGCGTTTGTTTCTGCTTAAATTTAACCCATTTGCTGCAACGTCTTTACTTTTCTAAACAGTCAGTTTTTTGTTGCTGTTGTTGTTGTTTTTCGAAAATTTTTCCCCCACAAATACAAAAAAGTATCATCTTCAGAACTGCGCGACATTTCCAACTCCCCACAATTAGTTAATCGCCGTATTCGCCGTGCGTTCAATAAAAACGAATCACGTTGCATTGTTGTTGTCGCCGTTGTTCTCGTGGAAATTCGTGCCATTTACGATGAAGGATGTGCCGAGTCCATAGAGATGGCCACAATATTTAGCATTGTCGATATTGTCCTCGAAGAACATCTGCAAGTTGGAGAAAATAAAAGAAAAAAACATGAAGAGCTATATTTCAGCAGAAGGCAGGGAAGGTAAAATATGAATTTGTTTTTTAAATTATATAAAGTGTCTAAGAAATAAATTGTAATATAAAGTATAGCTATGTGGTAATGACTTTTGCTATAATAGTGAAGAAAATATTATAATAATAGTTATAAGTTGTTAATAATTAACAGCTGGAATAATAAGGAAAAGGAGTAAAAGCAAAAAATACTTAAAGCAATAAAAATATGCTAAAAACACTGATTTTTAATGCAAACTATAGTAACAAGTTTAAAATATTAAACACACTTGAAAAGAAAAATAAAAAACACACTTGAAAAAAAAATAAAAAACACACTTGAAAAAATAAAAAACATACATAAAAAAACACACTTGAAAAAAAATAAAAAACACACTTAAAAAAAAAAAAAAACACACTTAAAAAAATAAAAAACACACTTAAAAAAAAATAAAAAACACACTTAAAAAAAATAAAAAACACACTCAAAAAAATTAATTATTTTCTTAGAATAAATTAGTTATTGTTTTTTATATTTAAAGAGATTCTAAATATATTGAAATTTACAACAAAAAAGAAAACAATTAAAAAAATAAAAAAAAAATACATTTAAAATAGTCAAAAGAAAAAATAAACAAAATTTTTAAAAAACTTTTGAATGAATTTCCACAATAAAGCTTAACACTCTCAGGAACAAAAAAAATTATGTTTATATATAAAACATTGTTTTAGGATAATTAAAAATAATTCAAAAATTATTAATTAAAAAAAAACACCCTTAAAAAATATAATTTAAAAAAAATGTACAAATTAAAAAGAAAAGAAAAAAGTTAAAAAAGTAAAAAAATAAATGACATTTAAAAAAAACAAATTAAATAATAAAAAAAGATGCAAATTAAAAAATAAAAACAAATTAAAAAGAAAAAAATATAAATTAAAAACAAAAAAAAAATAAATAAAAAGTAAGAAAGAAATAAAGTTAAAAGAAAAGTAAAAAAAAAAAACAAATTAAAAAATAAAGCTTCAAAATATAAACCAAAGATAATGTCAAATCAATATTAAATAAAAGTGTACAAGAAAAAGTGTAAAATAAAAGTGTACAAGAAATTAAACCAAAAAATTAAAAAAATTGCATTAAAAAATAAAAACTTCAATTAAATAAATAGAATTTAAAATATAATTTAAAATTTAAAACAAAAAAAGTACAAATTACAACAAAAATGCAAATTTAAAAACTATGAAATTAAAAAAGTTTCAAACATAAATAAAAACTAAAAAAAAAGAAATTAAAAGAAAAAAATTAAAAAACAAAAAAAATTTAAAAATAATCAAAATAAAAGAAAAGTTACAAAATATTAAGAAAAAAGGATAAAAAAACAAAAGAAAAGCAAAAAATACGAATTAAAAAATATTAAAGCGATGCAAATAAAAAAGAAAAGTAAGAAAATTATAACAGTTTAATAAAAAAACGACAAATAAAACAAAAGAAAAGTTAAAAATAATAAGAAAAAAATAAAAGAATACACATACAAATACAAAAACAAAAAATTAAAAGAATAGTAAAAATATCGAATTAAAAAATATTAAAAAGATAAAATTAAAAAAGAAATTAAAGAAAATTAAAAAATCCAATTCCAAACTAAATACAAATTAAAAAAACACAATACAAAAAAAACTTAAAAAAAATAAAAGGCAAGAAAATTAGATTAACATTTCATAATACAAATATAAAGACAAAAAATTAAATGAATAGTACAAAAAATACGAATGAAAAAATATTAAGAAGAAAAAGAAAGAAATAAAAAAAATACAAAATTAAAAAAAAGTCAAAATAAAAAATACAATTTCCAAACACAAAATAATTAATAGTTTACGCAAGAAATCCGGACATACACACTTTTTATGTCAAACATTTATTTAGTTAATAAATTCATTGTTTTTTATTAATATTTTTCTAAAATAATTAAAGCTATATATGTATTTATTTACTAAGTGCAAATGCTTATAAATATAATATTTGAGTGAATTTTTTTTCGAAAACCTATTTTTTCTAAGTGTAGACGTAAATGTAGTAATTATTTAGCGAATGGTATATTCTGCCAGATCTAAACGGGTTAAAATGGCTTTTTAGATTCTTCAAGAGGTTAGAAAATAAAAATAGTTGAAATATTGATTAAGTTTTAGTAAAGATAGAATTTTATAAATTCATTTATTTGATTTAGTTTTCTTTATTTTAATTTAGATATATGTAGCTTTGAAGATTTTTAATTGCTTTTAATGATTTTTTTCAGTACTTTACTAATGTGAAATAATTGAAATAAATTTTTACTTTTTTTCCAATGCTTGTAAGTAAAATTATTTAAAAAAAAATAAATATTAAAAAATATATAAAAAATGCTAAAAAAAATATACAAAGAAAAATAAAAAAAAAATATAAAAACTAAATAAAAAAAAATTAAAAATAAAAAAATTAAAAAAAAAAATAAAAAATTAAAAGAAACACAAAAAAAAATAAAAAAAAAAAAAAAAAATAAATAAAAATAAAAATATTAAAAATGCTAAAAAATATATAAAGAAAAATAAAAAAATAAATAAAAAAAAAATAAAAATAAAGAAAATATTAAAACAAAATAAAAATATTAAAAAAAATAAAAAAGAAACAAAAAAAAATAAAAAACAAAAAGGAAAACATAAAAAAATACAAATTAAAAAAAAAAAAAGTACAACAAAAAAAAAATATGGAAAAAAAGTTTAAATAAAAAATTAAAAAAAATATAGAAATTAAAATTAAAAAAATATAGAAATAAAAAATAAATAGAAATAAAAAATTAAAAAATTTAAAAAATATGTACAATTTTCAATATTTACCCCAAAAATATTCTTGCTTGTTTAATAGTAAAATGAAATGTTACTATATTGTAGTTTTGCACAATAAAAATTTCTATTTAATACAAAAACAAAAAAAATTTAAATAGCAAATACTGTTAAATTTTTCCTCAAATATTAACTTCACTGCAGCCAAAAACTCCCCGTATGGCAATTAATTTTATTTATATTCGAAATAATTCCAGAGTGCCACCTAGTAAACATTTTCTGAGCTATGATAACATTGTATATTTTTTCTATTCTTTTATTTTATTTTTATTTATTTTTTGTTTGTTTTATTTGAAGTTTGTATTTATTTTTGCATATTAAATTACTTATTTCTTTAAATTTATGTCGATATAATTTCGTATATGTAACAATTTTTACTCCTTTTTTATAATTTGGAGCTAAATCCCTAATAAAATTAAAAAAATATTTTTCTTCCCCCGATTTTCAAGAAAATACTTTACAAAATATTTTAAATTAATACTTAAATACTAATTTTGCATATTAAATTTTCATTTCTTCAGCTCAATCCAAATGTAAACGCTGCATTGCGTCAAGCTTTGTATGTATTGTGTTTTTATTTGAAAAAAATCAAAAGCAATGCGATAAGTATTATTAAACTACAAAAAAGACCTCAATTAGAGTTCAAAATTAAAAAAAAAATTAAATTTATTTTTAATTTAAAACAAATTATAAAAAAAAAATTAAAAAAAAGTATTAAAGAAGCAAACACATTTTTTTTTTAATAATTTCAAGTTTAAAATTTTTTTATATAATTTTCCATTATAAAAAAAATATAAAGCGGCTGCATTATGATTTTTTTTTTTCGAATTAAAATTCCAAAAATCGAATTTCTTATTTTAAAATTTATTTTCTAAGCAACTACCCTACTCTAGGCATACCGCAACGCAAAAATTTCAGCAAAGTTTAACTGTATGATCTCAGCACAGTTATTTGCAACCGCTCAGTTATAGTTTGCTTTCCACTAAACCTACATATTAGCAACGTGACTTATACATATATGGTATATATGTATGTATGTAGACATATAGTAACGCTATACACAATAACAATTGCTTACTTCACAGTTTCCACGCTTTTCGTTTGGTTTTGCTCCAAGAAATGAAAACTCAAATTGATAGTTTGCTTTTATTTCGCATTTTTTAATAACAACAATAACAAAATAATTTTTCCAATTAAATATTCAATTTTTTTGCATATTTTAAAATCAAAAATTCAATTCAACGAGTGTATATAATAAAAATTATAGTAAGTTACTATTAGTTAGCAATAAAAAAATGAGAAAACAAAACAAATTTGTAGAAAACTTAAATTAAAAAAAAAAAAAAATTTTTTTTAATAATTCATATTGGTTAAAAACAATACTGCTACATTTGGAAAATGCTAATTCATGAATTCCAAATAAATAACAAACGTTCGAGTGCAGAGATTTGCAATAATAAACTTAAAATTAAAAAATATTTAAGTGGCCAAAAAGTGCATGATGTTATGATGGTTAATTATGAAATTTTGAAAAAAAAAAAAATATATAATAATAGATGAAAAAAATTATGATATTAAAAAAATACATTTAAGGATTAATTTTTATAAAAAAAAATGTAAAATCAAATAATTTCCCTTTTCTTTTTTTGGGCGTGAATTATGGCATTTTGAAAAAAAAAAAAAAAAAAAGGAAAAAACAAAACAAAACAAAAAACAAAACAAAAAAACAAAAGAAAAAAACCAAACAAAAAAAATTATAAAAATTATTAAAAATTTTAACAAGGTTTTTTAATTTGTATAAAAAATGTAAACATATTTTTTCTTTTCAGCAAAAATGGTGGTAGAAAGTGAATATTGTTTTTGTTAAAAAAAATAATAATAAATAGCAGAAATAAATTCAAGATTTATTCAAATGCGCTAATGAAATAATATTTCATTGAATGATTTTTTGATTAAAAAATTAAAAATAATCCTAAATTAAGATTTTTTTGCAAAGAAAATTAATAAATAACAGAAATGAACTCGAGATTTATCGTTATGCTAATAAATCATTTCATTGGATGATTTAAACATTTTTAACAAATTTAAAAAGTTTAATAGAGCTGCTGACAATAATTGCAGTTAAGTTTTACGCAAGTGAAAGTATTGTTTTTTATTAATTTTGTTTGTTTAGAAGCTAATGTAACAACATTATTCTTTTTATTATAACAACGATGAATTTAAAGCAAAAAAAAAATCAAATTAAAATCACTTAGCTTTACAATTTAAGATAAAAATTTAATTACAAAAAAAAAAATTTAAAAAAATTAAAATTTTATTGAAAAAAAAAAAATTTAATTACAAAAAATTAAAATTTTTTATTGAAAACAAAAAAAAAAAAATATTTAAATAAATTTTTTTATTAAAAAAAGGTCTTGAAAAATTCAATTCAATTTATAAGTGCAATTTATAATTTTGTAAAAATAAAAAAATTCAAAAAATTTTTTGCAATTTTTTAAAGAAAACGGAACTAAGACCAGCAGCTTCTGCTTTAAATAATCTAATATGAAAATACAAATTTTCAAGTAAGAAGCTCAACGGGTTTTTGCTGAGCGCAAACTGAATAATACAAAGAAAATTCAAATTCAGCGTAAATAAATTAAAAGCAAAGCAAATAGTATGCTTTTTATTGTTTATAAGCTACAACCTATGACTAAAAATAGTTTTTATAAATTCGCTAATGCATTTTTTTGGAACGCCTAAAATGGAAAATAATTCAAGGTTATAATTTAATATTTTAGGAAACGTAACGCGCGGAAAAAACCAATTAAATGAAATGCAATAATGAATGCGTGAGAAAGTAATTATTTTTTGTAAACAATTTAGAACAATAATACCGTTAAAGTGTTTACTAAATTTGCACAGTGAAATTTTTTGTTTGTAGAGAGAACAATATAACAATAATGCTGCGCCAAAGGAGGAAAAAAACAAAAAAAATCGGCCACGAATTTAAAATTTAACATCGGATAATGTAATATAATGATTACTGATTAAATCCAATATCTAGTCAATAATAATAATTAAGCCTCTTCGGGCGCAAAAATCTGGGCAATGAACATATGAGGGAATAAATAATTTATATGCGCGAGTGTGTGTATGTTAAAATGTTAATGTTAATGATTTGTAGGCAATTGCAGTCTTTTCTGGTGCACCGACTGCATTTCAAAGCAGTTAGTCGAAATTTGTGTAACGCGCTTGTGCGCGGCACGAATTATTTTTAAATAACAAAAAATGTTAAATAAATAAGAAAAAATGAACAAGAACATGACTCAAGTGAAATGTGGTAAACATTAACGCACATGTTAATTGAAAAATGCATTATTTGCGCGATATTTGAAAGTTGAATTGAATTTTCTCATGTTCACTGACTCTTTCTTTAAGGAATTATATAATTGTCTATATAGGTTAGTTAGACGCAGCTAACTTCTTCAAAAACGCCTCTCGTGCTCGTATGAGTTACTCGTATTGTTATTAATATTAATTTATATATGTTTCGTTACGTTACATACTAACGTTTCATTATGCTTTCGCTTTTTTGTTAGTTTTGTTTTGTTTTCTTGTTCTAAGTTTTCATTTCAAATATAACGTTGTTATTGTTGTTGTTATACTCGACCGCTTGGTCGAGATATGTCGACGTTGGTTCAATAATAAAATTCTTATTGTCATTATGTACCTCACGCATTTTGAAGAATGCCATTCCGGTTAGCAGCGCATCAGAACCGGCCTGATGTTGTGGTCCGACACGTCGCAATTCCAATTGATCGGCCACCTCTTGTAGGCCACCTTTCAAATTCTTACACGATTTCATCAGATATTTAATATCATATATGTTGGGGAAATAGATGCGCAACAATTCGAAAAATTCACTCTCATCAGCGGGTAGATGTTGATCGGTTAACAATTTGAGTAGATAACCAAAATCGTAGCCAGAATGAAAGCACAGCCATTTGATGTTGTCCACAAGCACAATACCGGAGGACATAAGTAATTCGGCAAAGTCGAGTGGATCAATGCCATCCTCTTCATGCTTTTTGAATTGTATGCCGGAGTTTTGTAGCAGATCAATTGAGTCCTGCGCATACATATCCTCACTGCGGTATATAAAATATTTTTGTAAATACATCACACAATATTATTGCTAATTTTGCACTAACCTTAAATTAAATTTAAAATTAAACTGCCACGTTGAGTAACCGGGCGGTGTTTTGCCCTCGTCATCCATGAATGTCAGTCCGAGTTGTATGATGCGCAGCAAATCGACATTACAACGTAACAGTTGATAGTGATAATCGGCCGTGGAACGAAATTCGCCAACGGGACGCGCTACAACGCCGGGAAATTCGGTATCCATCGCTACATAGTGGTATTTTTGCACGACTTTACGTATTGTGCGGAATTCCTCCTCAAGATTATGCTTCCAAACATCACGTATGCCGCACTCTTCATTGCTTGGTATGTTCACGCTATGGCTAACGGCGCCTGAGCCGTGTCCGGTACCGCTTATGGCAGAAGGCATTGCCTGAAAGTAAAAATTCGGGCGCTATATATTAGCACAAACAATAGGGTGTGGTTAAAATCATATTTCAAACAAAAGAAAATAAAATCAAAAGCAAAATAATAATTGTAAATATAAAATAAATAATTATAATTATAAAAAAAAAGAAATAAATAATTTAAAAATAAAAAAAAGCTTTAGGCATAATAATAAAATGTAAACAATTAAATATACGTGTAAGCATGTATGTATTGTACATAAAATTATGGTATAAGCACAAATAGCTTGTTTATATGCACATATGTGTTACTTAGTTATTATATTATATGAATACAGCCGGTATTTGATATATCATTTACTTAGGCAAACTGCAGCCATTTATGAAAAAAAAAATTAAAATATAAAATAATTTCTAAACGTGTATTAAAAACTTTTATACTGCAATGAAATATGGTGGCTCATAAAATAAAGCTTTGTATAAAATATATTTTACAAAAACTAACCACAAAACTTAAAGGACACAGATTTAGACAAGTAGGGAAATTATTTACAACAACTGAAGGCAAATTGTGGTCTATTTAACTTTGGCAAGAATGTCTATGATAAAAGCATGTATCATTTATATGTATTGGAACTGTTTTGATTACCGAATTACATTGCCAATTTTACTTTAGTGCATTAATGTTTTAGGGGTAGTAAACTTTTTCAATTAACAAAAGTAACATTTATAGGCAAGTTTAAAACAGCTAGCCAACGAACAAATTTTGTTTTAAGCAAGCGTGCGAATATGTTTGTGTATGTGAATGCGACTTGGAAGAGCCCACTTTATTTTGGGGACAAAAGCATGTTGCGCTACTTACATCAGCTGTTGTAGGCTTTGCTGTTGCTGCTGTCTCAGCCACGTTGCTTTAAACCGACTGTATATTACAAAAATCTGCTACGCGTTTACTTCTTTTAGTACGTTTATTTTTTTCTGTTCTGTTTATAGGTAACCAAGTACTTCTTTTATTCTCACTAAAATTTACCAAATAAAAGTAACGTACGCACGCCTGACTTTGCGAAAAATAAATCTAAAACGATAATTCGTCCTAACGTATTGGTATCGCGTTTTAAGTTAGTGGTGGTGGTGGTTGTGGGCTGTTTGGCGCCAATCACCAGCAAGCGCTGTTTGTTTACTTTATTTTATCGTTTTAATTTTGAAGCGACATTCACTTGCACAATTTGTGTGCCCTTATTTTTTTGGCTACTTGATTGGATTTTACTTGATTATTAATTTTTCTTTTAAACTTGGCTTTTGCTTGATTGAAGCGTTAGCTGGGCGTATACCTGCAAGAGATTTAATACACACACTTATATATAGTATATGTACATATATAATATAGTTAATAATCGGTATAAACATCTAGGTAGTGATTTTTATACTTGGCCGTAGCATTGAATTTTTTGGATAATCGATATGTGCATTTGCATGAGAAGTAAACATCTTGAAGCGACCATAAATTGTTATGTTAAAAATACTGGTGTGCGAGTTACTATACAGTTCAATGCTGCAACCAAGACACGGTGCGAGCCAATCAAGTAAGCTGTTTATTATTTTTCTGGAATTCATTTGAATACTAAAAGTTAATGTGAAACTTTGACTAATTTTGTTCTTAATAGCTTGCCAATTCCACCACCGTACTTTTTTATATAATGCCCTCAACTATATGCATATTAAGTATAGTAGAATGTTTAATAATTCTTTGCAAGCGTGTACATACACTTACCCATTTCATATTTCCTTAATTTATTTAAGAGAATTTATCAAAATTTTAATTGTTTGTTTTTGCTGTATTGAATGGTGCTTCCGCGAATGGCGGTGCCCGATGCTTCCTCTTGTGCCACTTTATTTTTCGCTTTTATAAGCAAACTTATGTACCTTCTCCTATGGTTTTTCAGTAAATTCTTAAGCCAAGTTTTGCACTAGTTAAAAGGGCAAGTATTTAACAATTTCTTAACCGTTCTTGAGTAAAAATAAACGAAAAATTAAAAGAAAATATGTGCGCTATAGTAGGTTCGCGTTTTTTCTCGGCTACAGCAAATAAAATTCACAGTTCATGCCCGTTTAGCATAACCTTCCTTAACATGTATATGTTTCTCTCGCTCTCTCCTATGGACATACAGGAGTGAGCGATGTAAGTGCAATGTGAATTGCCGCATTGACTGTGTTACAAAAGAGTGCCACTGTTTAATTGAAGTTTATGCTTCTTCTTTTTTGCGTGCTGTTTAATTTGGTACAGTTTAATCCAGAATAAATTACATAAAATTTAAAAAATTTATTGTTGTGATATGTATGAAAAAAGATGTGCAAAATAGTTTTCGAAAAATCGATATGACAAATAATTTTAGAAGTTTTGGTAAGCATGTAACAAGATTTCTCGCAAAGTAATTAGAAGGAAAAAATTGTACAGTACGACATGAAATTATATTGACATTGTGTGCAGCAGCTGTTGGAAGTTTGCCTGACAGCTGTTGGAATCAGTCGGATAGTTGAATATTTGCGTGTAATTTATATTACCGCTAATTGTGGTTTTATTTTTAATCTATTAAAGTTTTAATGTTTATGTATAAAATACTCCAAAAGTTTATATGTCGCGAGAAATGATGTTATACAGTGAATATAGAATTTTTTAATGTTTAATACTTGCGCCTTCGCTCGCCAAACGATAAAGTGGACATTAGCATACATATATGCATGCATGTGTGTACGTAGAGTATTTAATACAAAAGGTGAGTGGCTTGCAAATGTAAGCATGAGAAAAAATTGCGGAATATAAACTATGGTGTGAATAAGTATAATTAATTTAAAACTGTTATAATGGGGGAAAGAACAGAATTATAAAAAGATGCATATGTTACAGTTGAGAGAAAATTGTACAAAATCAATCTGAAACTCCAGCGAAGAACGTATATATGCATGTATGTATGTATGAATGTATCTATCCGAAGTACGAATGGTTTCCGTTTCCGAGTGCATATCTACATACATACATATGTATGTATAAACTTTAATGTAACAGCTTATATGCAAAACTACGAGGAACTATTTTTTTTTTAATATTTTTAGTGTGAACGTGTTCCTGTGCGTTATCACAGAAAACTTTTGTGCATAACTAATGACCTTGTATATATTTTACCAGTCTATAGCTGATAACATTTACATTAATGTGCAAAATAAACGCAACAAAACGTTTCTTAAAGAGAATGTTTAATATAATACATAAAGTCATATTTTTTTTATACAATTATAGTGCTAAACAGTGAAATTAAATAACATTCAAATTCCTTTGACATCTGTAAATTTTCTGCTTCTAATAAAAACCTATAAAATATTTGTTTTATAATAAAAAAATTACTTGACTTTACGCTCAATAATAATAAAATAATATTCTTCACAACATTGTTGATAGTTCTGTTAATACAATATATTAGCAGCTGAAAGTTTTCGCGATTATCTCATAACGCTTTAGTATAGTATATTGCACCTGAGGTGGATTACGATATTGTTTGAGTAATTTATGTTTATTATTCTAAATATTTCATTATTTAGCCGGTTTTCATACATTCTACGTATATATGCGCATACATACATATGTATGTACATACATACATCTGTATATACATACATAAAAGTTTAACTATGCAATATAAATTAAATCACGTATTGATTTGAAATTCAACAGCATATTTGACGTGACCACTCAACATGTTTTTTAATGCTTTCATTTTAATTATATTTGCTTTCAACAAAAACCAGTTTATGAATATCGCTCTTACAGCGACACATTTGCGCATGAAAGCACGCAATAAATAAAGTCTCTTCTTGTACTTGTTGGTGTTTACAACATTTCGTTTTTCGTTGTCAATATTGGCAGCTTCCATCAACAACAATTGCAAAACTATAAGGTTATTGACTTCATTTTGTAGCTAAATGAGACACATAGGAATTAGAAATTCACAAAAGGAGTACATATACATACATACATAGGTGCTATATAAATATTTATAAGCAGAGTGGTGCTAAATTGATTTTTAAGTGCTAGTAAATTCCAAACATGTACGAAGTAGTAAACAAAATTATCAGATGTGTGCAATAAAAAGCTATAAGTTCTGTAAAAATTAATTAAAGTTCAATTAAGTGCGTGCCATTTCGTTCCTATATTATCTTTTAACAATATTGCAAAATTTTCTAATTTTCTGTAAGAGCAAGTTGAAAATATATTGATATTGTACTTAAAAACGCTTAAATTTTATGTAAACATATTTTATCTATTATATAACTTAATTTACTTAATATTACTAAACAAATTTTGCAAGTCAAAAAGTTGGCGTTTCGGCTGTTTCAGGTAATCTTAAAGAGCAATAATTGTTAATTGCAACTAATATATCAGGTTTGGTTAGATAATGTCTTTAGGATGCCTGCGCTTGACGCGAATTTTAACAGACCCTGCGACCTCACTATCGATACCTTCTCCAGTGTATCATACCGTGAGGACCCCAGTCGCTTACAGCGTAGTCTTGCCAATGGGAGACAAATACACAAGAATACTCCATTGTTTCCCTGAACTACACATTTCCTGCAGTCTTCTCGATCTGACAGTCTCAACCTGCGGGTGTGTGTCGCCACCAGACCCATCATGTTCCTACAGTCAAGTGCCAATCGAATTGTGTGTACTTCCGATCTACCGTTTTGCATTTGACTTTTGCAGTTTTCACCCAGGTAGCTCGTTCTATTTGGTTTTGATTTTCTTTACTATGCTTCTTTGGAGATCGATGTATAGACAATGCATGGGTTTCCCAATGTTGATCACGTTTTCAGATGTTAGCTGTACACCATTTTTGACAATCTCGTCGACTATTTCATTGCCATCGATGCTGTTTTCCCTGGCACCCAGTAGAAGTGAAGTAGCTTACTTCTAGTAACACTTTCCACTGCTGCTCTGCTTCCCAAGACACTTCTGGCCGAGATGCGATACGAGGTTACCGCCTTGATTTCTGTTTGGCTGTCTACGTAGATCTTGACTCTGGAATCGCCTGCAGGTGCATTAAAGGCAAGCTCCGCGGCTTTAACAATAGCAATATCGATAACTCAGCTTGAAATATACTGTAGTGGCCCGGTTGCCTCAAAGTTTTCAGCAAAGAGGTCTATAGTTGGCAGTTCATGAGCCGCCGTTGGAGTTGTTCTTAAAGCTCCTGTTATGCACAGTGCAGGGAGCCTGACCTCTTTCCATTGGCTTCCGGTAGGTGGATTTCCGCACGCAATATTCTTTGCTGAATTCCGTAAATATGTACATATATCTTGTTAAATAAATAAGTTTTCCAAACAAGAACTTGATTTTGAGCGATCAGTTTGTAAGACAGCTATATGCTATAATGTTCCATAATTAGCGGTTTCGACAAATGGAAAGAAAATTACGTGTCTAAAATTTCACATCGAATGGAGGGTCTAGTCCGTTCAAGAGTAAGGTTCAGAGAAGTTGTCATCGCGGTCAGCCGACGGTAGACATTGGAAATGTGTTGTTTCGACGGGGTCGGACCATAGGAAAAGGGGTGTCAGATGTGTAGGGTTAGCTGGGTATGCAATGAGGTGGTTTGAGTCATGCAGGGACTCGTTGCATGCTGGACATATATTTGGTATATCGGGGTCGATTTTCGGTAAGTAGGTGTTTAACCTGAAACAGTATTCAGAAAGAAGCTGCTCAAGGGTCACTCTTGATTATCGCGGCAATTCGAGCTCGTCGTCCGCAATGGGTGGTAGTTTGACTCCAAGTACGCCATTCGTTGAGAGGGAGTCGGTGAAGGTGTTTATGACTCCTAGGTTCCGCTTCATTATGCTCTTTAACTGGCCTCACTGTGTAGCTGTTCGATAGGAGACATTAAGACGCATCCAGTTATAGTCCGGGGCATGGCTAAATCGACTCAGGTGGACTAATTGATGGTATAATTTATATTTGTATATGTCCGAAGTTTATTTCTGGGTGTTACAAACTTCGTGGCAAACTTAAAATACCCTATTTAGGGTATAAAAACGGAGTCTATATTTCTCTTTGTAGAAGATGACTTTTTTCAATGTGTCATTTTCCCCGCAATAATTCAGACTGTGTGGTTTGGCCATTTCCAGGTAGTCGATGCAGATCAGATCTTATGCATTGCAGAAAACGGTTGTCTTTATCTTTTCGGCCGATACGCCTTCTTCGGTGTAGGGTAATTCAATGTCATTACTATGGTCGGCTATCAATAGCCATTGCAATATCGCAGCGCATTTTTCTGACGGACAAATTCATCACAGAGACGTATATGTATGTAAAGGGTCATACAAATAGAGGTACTTTTTTCAATAGCCTTTCTTTGACAGATCAAAAAGTAGTGAACCTCGTAATGGATCAGTCTTCAAAGTGATGTTATCACAATTTGAGTGTGAAGTTTGTAGAAACTCGCTTCTCAATGTTAGCGCTTTGTTATTGTAATTGTTTGTTTTTGTCGTGTATGAGTAATATCAGCTGCAAAGTCTGATAAGCTCTTGATATTTTTAACATACAGTTTATATCTTGCAAAAATTTTTATTCGTCATTTATGATAATTTGTAATCATTTGCGGTACGTAAATGTGTCGTACGTACATATAAAAATACCACGTTTGCCAGTTGGTCGAATTTTTCTGCGGAATTCAAAGTTCATTGCTGACCGCGTAGAACTTCATAAAAACGCGTATTATCGGGGGCTGTATCGCACGTTTTATATTTGCCGGTAAATCGTTTTATGTCTGAAGCTGTTCCCAATTAGATAACGAGAGCAGATATTAATTTATATTCGTTGCCTCTGTTAGGTATATGACCGCGGTTCGCACCTCCCTCAAGCTTTGCAAGGCCGTTCTCACAATGGAATGGTCGGTATGTAACTTTATCCTTCAGCGTGCAAGAAAATACCTTTAACTCGAGGTTGATCTATCGATCACGCGCAGACAAAGTCACCTTTGCAGTTCAGAAGTGTTCGTTTTGTCTTACAAAATAAAATGTAGATCAACGTCAATCAAACTGCAAACGTTTGAATGACCTGAGCTGTGTTTTTGTGTGGAAAACGTTGGACAGTAGGACAGCTCTGTTCTAAAGGATGGTTTTCACTTTGGCTTCGGCTTGAACTCAGTCATGAATAGAACCATTTTTTACTTGTACTTGAAAGCCTTTGAAAGCAGCCTTAGATTTTTACGCTTCTAACTTTTTGTATGAGCTCTGTTTGTGGATCAAGTATTGTCCGGATTCTGCTCCAGACGAAGTGAGTATTCGCAAATTCGTTGCAAATCATACGACCTCTGAAAATGATGAACACAGCGGATCGCCGAAAGGAGATATACATACGTTAAAAGAAGTAGTTTGGCACAATAAACACTCTTATAAAATCATAAGAATATGTTAGACAGATCGTGCATCTTTGGTAATACGAAATTTTAATGCTAAGTGGTGACCGCGCGAGCTCACAAACGATTAAAAACAGCACTTCGCAGACCCAAACCTCTGAAACACTTTCTGGTCACAAATCTCTAAAGAATAGTAGTTTTCTTTACTGGCGTAGTTACCGCTTACGCGGTTATAGCCAAATTATAGCCAAATTAACAACAGAATGGTCGCTGGAGTGAATATTTACATCAGTGCTGAGGAAATCAAGGAGACTGAGGCTGAATTTAAAGCAAAGGACTGGATACGACAGGATACTGATATTATCTCGTTTTGTTCACTTAGAGAGAAGAGAGAGATTATTAGATAGTGTTACCGAACTTTACCGAACAAATCACGGTTTGATCCTCGAAATAACAGCCCTTGGCCGCATAAAATCTGGGGCAATTCAGAAAAACGGCTGTTGTGATCTTAGATACTTTCAGTCAATATAAATAGTAATTTCAATATAAACCTCTTTGACAATTTTATTTTAGATTTCTGAGAGTTTCAAGGGTTTCTTTCACCAGATCATTAATTTGTTTTCGAATTTTCTTACCCGAATATGACATATAATCCATCCATCGAGTGTATCGAGCGTGAAAGATCTCTAAATCTATCTTTAACGGATAGCCCACCGTCAACAAACTGATTGGACCTTATCAGTGTGGCTTTGGACCTGACAAATCAACAACCGACCAGATATTCATCATTCGCCAAATCTTGGAAAAGACCCCTGAAAGGAGAATCTACACACACACCACTTCTTCGTCGATTTCAAAGCTGCTTTCGACAGCACGAAAAGGAGCTGCATTTATGCCGCGATGTCTGAATTTGGTATCCCTGCAAAACTAATACGGCTGTGTAAACTCACGCTGCAATACCAAAAGCTCCGTCAGGATTGGGAAGCGCGCTCCGAACCGTTCGACACCAAACGAGGTTTCAGACAAGGTGACTTCCTATCGTGCGACTTTTTCAATCTACTCCGAGAGAAAATAATTCGACTTGCAAATCTGAACAGAGTAGGTACAATCTTCTACAAGAGTGTACAACTGGCGTACGCCGATGACACCATCATTGGTCATAACAACCGCGCCGTTAGTCCGGCTTTCTCCAGGTTTGACAAAGAAGCGAAGCAAATGGCTTTAGTAGTGAATGAAGGCAAGACGAAATTTCTCCTGTCATCAAACAAACAGTCATCCTATTAGCGACTTGGCACTCACGTCACTGTTGACATTCATAAATTCAAAGTCGTAGATAATTTCGACTATCTTGGAACCAGCATTAGCACTAACAATAACGCCAACCTCCAAATCCAACGCAGAATAACTCTTGCCAACAGGTGCTACTTCGGACTAGGCAATTAAGAAGTAAAGTCCTCTTTTGACCAACAAAGTCCAAATTCTACAAGTCACTCATCATTCCCGTTCTATTATATGGTGCAGAGGCCTGGACGATGACAACATCTTATGAGTCGGTGGTACGAGTTTTCTAGATAAAGGTTCTGCGTAGATTTATGGTTCTTTGTGCATTGGCAACGGCGAATATCGCAGTCGATGGAAAGATGAGCTGTACATGTTATACGCCGACATTGCCATAGTTCAGCGAATTAAGAGACAGCGGCTACGCTGGGTAGGTCATGTCGCCCGAATGGGTGAAAACACTCTAGCTTCGAGAGTATTCGACACAGTACATGCGGGGGCTAGCTTAGCCGCTATCGCTTGGAGATTATTAGCTCTCTCTTTTGGTGGAATAATTTTGTTTCCTACTTCGTTTCGCGATTTTTAAGTTGAAACAAAACTTTTCTCTGTATGCTTTTATTCCCTCGAGCGATTGAAACTACCAGATCAAACTAGTTAGTTTCAATAGTTAAGGTAAGATAATGCTGTTTCTATTTAAGTGTTCTTTGTTCTAAACCCTCTTAAAAAACTTGTGTCCCTTGCATTACTTTATATTTTTCCTTAACAACAAGCAAGCAAATGATATAATGTCTCGAGTATTTGCTTTGAGATTTTGTTTTTACTTAATTGAACAAGGTACTCATTATGGAGCACCATGTCATTGAAATATATTAGACCAAGTTATGTAATAGGGAAGCATTAAAAGTGCTGTAATCTTTTGATTATTATCATTTTATGCATCGAAGTGTTTCTAATATATTTGTAAATAGAACACTTCAAAATTGATTCAGTATCAGTAATTAAACTGAGGGATACTCTGCTGAATCAATATAAATCGGTAGAAAGTTCCTCGGGAAGTACACAAAGTACGAGGCAGCTCCGCTAAGTACAAAACCGCACTACCCGCTGACGCTAATATCGCTAAGAAAAATTTACTACTCATGTAGTACACACTCGTAGCCCACCACTTTAGCCGAATTGGTCTTCTAGTTTTTTGGAAGAGAAAAAACTCCGAGAACGACATAACGAGACAAAACTCGTGATCTCGTTTTGGCTGCTCGTCGTTTAAAGATGCGCAAAATAGCTGAAAATGTAGGCATTTCAAAAGACGACGTAGGTTATATCGTGAATGAAATATAGGGCATGAAAAAGTTATCGGCGATGCCGCATTTGCTCACCCCGGACAACAGGCGCAACCGTCAGACCACTTCAAAGCAGTTTTAACGCTATTTAAGAAACTACTGCGTATATTATGCATTATTTCGTGATGACAAAAAGAACTCGAAACGTACATAAGGAAGAGTCGATACAGTAATCTTCCTACGGCTAACCTGCACCGAAGCGGGCGAAGCCTATCCTATAAGACAGAAAGGTGATAAGCCCCGCCACGAAGGCATACTTTGAAAACCACCAGAAAAAGTATTTTTCGAACGGGTTAAGTAAGTAAGAGCTTTACTGGGTTAAATTAGGTTATGTCGCAGAGTTGATCTCAAATCGATGGATCTCACTTGGACAAATATTTGTCCTTTGAGTTAACCAAAAACTTTAAGGATAAAGTGCACGATCTCAGATCGAAAAGCATTTTGAGTATACCACAAATTCGATTAATATCGATCCCAGCCACTTCGCTAGGTCCTCCAAAGGTGTGTATACCGAGATATTACAATCTCAATCACGCTCGACAAAAGCCGGGAATAGAGGAGAAAGTGACAAGATGATTCCACCTCGCCTTCCTCGATGCAACTGTAACAAAGAGCGTCCGGCTATATTTTTAGTCGTACCGAGTAAACTAGCCAACCGACTCGCTTCCAATCGGATGAAATTGAGGGAAGAGTGCCCGTTCTTGCAAGCTCATCGGCTCTGCAGTTTCCGCTTTGACCGGACACGCTTATAAGTCCAATGTAGAAAAACTGTATAGAGTTAATATGAGGTTAGATTAAGTTAGGTTGTAGGATCGTGGATTCAAAGATAACGCAGGTTCCTACTTGCACAGCTGTGAACGAGGGTCCCTTTGGTTCCCAAAAAATGCGAAAGGAGACTTCTTCTTTATTGGCGTAGACATCGCTTACGCGGTTATAGCCGAGTTTACAGCAGGGCTGTTTTATTCCTTTCATTGGCGGTGTTTTTTACGTGGCGGGCTCCAAACCCAGTACTCAATCCGGGGGAGGGATGTTTCGCCTTTTCACTTTAGCTCGCCTTCAAATGGATGTTTTTTGGCTACACAGAGGATTTTTTGTTCTAACTCCGGAAGACGTGAGCTGCTTGAGTCATATATAAAATAATCGTTTCTGTTCATTCTCATGTGAATGGCGCTCAGAGAACTTTCCTCACTCGCGTGAACTTCTACACATTACTCCAACCTCCAAATGTTTCCGAATCTTTCGTTTTTTTACGTAGACTATCGTAACTATCGGGCCGCTCTCGTTTCTTTATCACTTCACTGTTGCGAAAAATATTTTTTACATCTTTTGCGAAACTAGATTACTGGGTATCCGACCTTCGTTTGTCAATTACTTAAAGCACTCGACTCATAACAGGATTTTTATTAATTTCATCAAACAAATTGCGTAATTTTTTTAATTGATAAGTATAACTATTGTTGAAATATTTCATTTATGTACAGTGTGTGCAAAATCTGACCGCACCTATTATTTAAACATTGCACTCGTTACGGAGCATATTGACCATTTCAATCGGTTAATCAATTCCAATTCCGCTTCCAATTAATACTCAACACTTTTGATATTTGCAATGCGTGTTTAGTAAACAAATAAAATGATTAAAAACAAGAAAAGAGCAGAAAAGTGAGAGGACCACCGTAAGTGAGTAATTTCTGCTTTGGCCCATATACATATTTACGCTCATAAACCATAAATGCTTTGTTTAACACAACTCAAATGAAAACCAAATTCTTCTAGTTTCTTATAGTCACTTCATCCTCAAAACGCGCCGATGCGTGGTACGGAGAGCAAGCTCCTAAGCGCCGTAATGCAGGTCAAACCGGAGCGTGCGCTCTACATTTTTGCTGCTTTCGACGTCAGCGCTCGTTCAGATCACTTAAGAATTTAGTAGACAGAACGTGACTATGACACAGTGGGTTCAAGTAGAGATTGGGGAAATTATTTTCTAAATTTTGACTATTAGTAAGAGACTTTGTTTGCCAATTTTCTGAGCGCGTTTTAAAGATCTGATGACTACTTAAAAAAATGCCCAATACCTTTTTAGAGATAGCTCACTTTACGAAGCAAAATTCCATTATTTATGAAGTTCTTTTCTTCAAAAGCAGTTTACCAATGGGGCGTCTGGCTCTATCTCACTAATGACTCGCATTTAAGACCGAAATCATCAAAATTTTGCATAAAAAGTTCTACTTGTATTAAGGCTTCCGAGTTGACAGTCCTTAGCCGAGTAAAAATCCGCGCCCGCCCCGGTTACGCAGAGCCGACTGTAGTGCGAACGGGTTTAAAGTTTTAAAGAACTCAAAAGCCATGTCTAAGGTTTTCAATTGGCTTCGCCAAAAAGCGCGTAAAAATCGGTTATGCCGGTAAGTAGCATCCAACATACAAAACTTTCTAAGAGCATATAATAAATGGGTTTTCAGGCTGTAAACACTGATCGGAGGAGCAACGAAGTGTGTCTTACAAGCATATTAATATTCGCAAGTGTATTAGGAACCTTACTCCATTTGAAACAGAATTTTTCGAACTTTTCACTCACACCTATAAAACTTTTGAAAAAATTGTCTCCTTTTTCAGTAACTTTCAGGACAAAAATCTTTCTTTTTAGCAAAAAATCGAATTTTTCCAAAAAATATTTTGCAAAATTTTGCTGTTGTTCATTTTTTAATTCTCAGCAATTTTTATATCTTGAACAGAGTACACTAAGTTTTCTAAAAAGCTTGTAACACCTAGAAGCTGATACCTTATAGATAGAAGCTGAGTCGAATTAGCCATAAACGTCTGCCGACCTCTATATACGCGAACTAGTCCCTCAGTTTTTGAGATATCGATCTAAAACTTTGCACACATTCTCTTCTCACGAAGAAGTTTTTCATTGTCGGAACCGCCGATATCTCACCTTTATAGAATATAGGAGCCTTACAAACCTATTTTCGCTGTTTGGCTAAAATTAAGTCCATGTGTTGAAAGCTTTTGTATTTGATAAGTTATCTTCACGAAATTCAGCATAGATTATTGTCCAAGACAATGCTAGAATCTCCGAATATATTGTACGAGTATCAATCGGACTTCTATAGCATTTAGCTGCTATACGAACCGACCGATCAAAATGAATTTCTTATATGAAAAACTTTTTTATTCGACAAGATATCGTCACTAAATTCGGCATAGATTTTTGTCTAAAGCAGCGGTATAATATCCGAGAAAATTTTTGAGATCGCAACACTATAGCATATAGCTGCCATACAAACTGATCTATCAAAATCCAGATAACGATCTTTTTATACCCTTTTATGCGAAAAAAAATTCACTCGTGAAGAGTATTATAGCAAAGCTATAATAATGGCTTCGTTGCAGCCGCAGTTTACGTTTTTTATTGTTTTTTATTGCAATATTTCCCAAACGCGCCCACTGTGCATTCATTAGCTCATACACTCTCGCTGATAGTGGTATCCGTTTGTTTGTTGACGTTGCCGCCGGAGCCGGTTGCCGGCATAGTCAGTACGCTAGCCAGAGTTCGTCATCAGTTTGCATGTTTGAGGCCGATCAGTTGTTAGTTACATTTAAACACTGGCGCATGTGCTAAATTTCGATCTCGCGACGGAGTCTATTATTTCAACTAATTGTAACGATTTGGTTGGTGTTCATTACTATACTCATTTATGCAAAAAAAATATTATTTATTGAAAACTAGATAATTGATATAAGATATTCACAAAAAATTTTCAATTATTTTTATTAAGTTTTTTAAACGCGCTTGCCATACACTGCGTGAATAAAACAATGTGAGAAAGCTGTGCAAACCAACTGCGCTGGTTGAGTTGTCGGCAATGAGCATGAAAACGTAAATAAAAATATCAAAGTTATTATGCCTTCACCTAAAAACTACCAAAAATAAAAAAATAACAAAAATAGTACACTTAAATTATAAAAGGCTGGGAACCCTGAAAACACTTGTACAAATTGTATTCATAAACACAATTTTAGAAATAAACAAATATTGACTTTCCTCAGAAGAAATAAGAAAACCATTTTATAAACAAGTTCTTGTTGTTGTACTATGTTGTATACATGTGCCACCAGCAAAGGTGGCAGTTTCTTTGAGCAACTAGAATTAAAGATGCGTAAACTTTCTTTGAAAATGCGCTAACTGAATTTATTGAATCGCAAACGAGGTGTGTGAATGTGTGCAAAAGTAATTTGTTGTAGCATTAAATATTTGAGCTGACAATCGGCGTAATTGATTGGCGTGAATTGGCGACTTTATTCGTTATATCTAGAAAAGTGTAATAAAAACTCAAGTTAAGAAATCAATAAACATACATATAGTACATATATCTACATATGTAAATACATATGTACTTTAATTTTGTTGGAAATAAAATTAATTAATTAAAAAGGAAAAACATAAAAAATGTAATAAAGAAAAATCGGAATAAAAATAAAAAATTAAATAAGTTAAAAATAAAAAAAATTAGAAAATAATAAAATGAATAAATAAATTAAAAGAGTAAAAACAAACTAATTTTATAATAATTAAATAAACATATTTAAATGAAAAATATAAAAAAAATCTAAGTAATTAAATGCCTAAAAAACCAATAAATTTTAATAATGAAAATTAAATTGATAAAAAAATAAAAAATTTAAACAAAGTATAAAACAAAATTAAAAAAATTAAAAAAAAAGTAAAAGAATATAATAAAAAAATGTAAAAAAAAAAGTAAGAAACTAAAAAAAAAAAAATAAATTATTAAATATAAAAATTAAATTAATAAAAAAATAAAAAAATTAAAAATTAAAACTAAATTGATAAGAAAAAATTAAAAAGTAGAAACAAAATTAAAAAAGTGGTATATAAAATACAAAAAAATAAAAAGTAATGAAAAAATAAAAACGAATTTTTAAGTAAGTAAAATATAGAAAAATGTTAAAAAATTAAATACAAAATATATAAAAAATAAAATATAATAAAAAAAAAATTAATAAACAATAAAAATTAAATTGATAAAAAATAATTACAAAAATTATAAAAGTAGGAACATATAAAAAAAATAAAAATGATTTGTATTTCATACATAAAAAATAAATAATAATAAAAAATTTATGTATGGACAATAAAAAAATTAATTATTAATAATAAAAATTAAATTTAAAAAAAATTAAAAAAATGAAATACAAAATATCTAAAAAATAAAATCTAATAAAAAAATAAGAACAAATTTAAAGTTAAAAGCTAAAAAAGAAATAAATTATTAAACTTAACAATTAAATTAATAAAAAATGAATTATTGAAAATAAAAGTTAAATTGATGAAAAATAAATAAAAAATTATGGAACAAAATAAAAACAAATTTTAAGTATATAAACTATTAAAAAAAAAAAATATCGAGTAAGTAAGAAACTAAAAAAAAACAAATTTCAAGTAAGTAAAAAAACTAAAAAAAATAAATAAATTATTAATAAATAATAAAAATTAAATTTATAAAAAAATTAAAAAAATGAAATACAAAATATCTAAAAAATAAAATCTAAAAAAAAATAAGAACAAATTTAAAGTTAAAAACTAAAAAAAGAAATAAATTATTAAACATAACAATTAAATTAATAAAAAATAAATTATTGAAAATAAAAAGTTAAATTATAAAAAAAAACAAATTTTAAGTAAATAAAATATTAAAAAAAATAAAAAAAATATCAAGTAAGTAGGAAACTAAAAAAACAAATAACAACAAATTTCAAGTAAGTAAAAAACTAAAAAAACTAAATAAATCATTAATAAATAATAAAAATTAAATTTATAAACAAATTAAAAAAATGAAATACAAAACATCTAAAAAATAAAACCTAATAAAAAAATAAAAACAAATTTAAAGTTTAAAACTAAAAAAAGAAATAAATTATTAAACATAAAAATTAAATTAATAAAAAATAAATTATTGAAAATAAAAGTTAAATTGATAAAAAAATAAATAAAAAATTATAAAAAAACAAATTTAAAGTAAATAAAATATTTAAAAAAAATATAAAATAAATATAAAAAAACATAAAAAATATCAAGTAAGTAAGAAACTAAAAAAAAACAAATTTCAAGTAAGTGAGAAACTAAAAAAAAAATAAATAAATTATTAAATATAAAAATTAAATTAATAAAAAACATAAAAAAATTAAAAAAGTAAAAACGAAATAAAGCTTAAATGTTAAAAAAAAATATATGTATAAGTACATATATATACGTATGTACTTATATTGAAATAAAAATATATATAAATAATATCGCTAACGTTAGCGTTCGGCTGCACTGGAGCTATAATCCCTGCACGAATAAAATAATTGATTTTGATCGGTTTGATTCAGTTTGTATAACAACTGCATACTATACTGTTCCGATCTGAACAATATGTTCGGGCAATAATTCATGTCAAATTTTGTTAAGATATCTTGTCAAATAAAAAAGTTTTCCGTACATGAACTTGTATTTGAACGAACAGTTTGTATGGAAGCTAAATTCTATAGTAGTCCGATCTGAACAATTTGTTCGAGAATTATACCGTTGCCATGGACAATAATGTCAAATTTCGTGGATATATTTTGTCATATAAAAGAGATTTCCATAAAAAAACTTGATTTTGAACTTCAGTTTGTGTTGCTATATCCTAGTTTGACCAGATATCAGCGGTTCCGCTCATGAAAACGTGCAAAATTTCAGAGCGGTATCTCAAAAAGGTAGGGACGAGTTCGCGTATAAACAAACAGACGTATCAATATGGCTAAATCGGCTCAGCTCATCGCGCCGTTAATAATTATACTTAATAGGGGCTCCAACAAGATAGAGACTCCAAAGATTAATTTTTAATAATGACAATCGTTCATTCTTCGGTTCGTAATGCTTCATATAATATACATATACATATGTGCCTCAGTTCCTTTTCGGTTTTATTATTTAGTTCTAAAAAAACTCAATTAAATGAGTGTTCTTATAGTACATTGTGCTTTTGCAAGCTCTGATGCAAATTTAAGTTCTTTTAATATCGTGTTTTGGAAACATTTTCCGTTTAAACATAGTATTTTTGTTCAGTAATCTTAGCATCTTGGCTCTCAGTAAGTTTAATTTTTCTTTAGTTGTAGGTGTTCTAACTACTCATTGCCCTATCAGTGTAAGGTTAAAAACTTAGCAAATGCCAGTTATAGAAACTGATTTGTAAAAATCACGCTACAAACATCTGAGTACTTCATTCTTGATAGTTCCGCTTTTACGAGATCAAACCTAAATCTCCTCAGATCTTCCATATTCCGACAATCAAGTGATGGATTCAAGGTGCTTTACGAGCGTTCTAATGAATGAGTTTATTTTTTGGCCTCACTAAAGCACAAATTGTATATAGCAGTAGTAATACCAGTCTAGAAAAAAGGTCATAGTACCTAACCTAACTTTTGTTCAGTTATTTGAACTCTTTAAGCCTTGCTTATCGTAATCAAATTTTTAATTTTATTCGCTTAGCTTTAACTTTCCTTCGGGGATCGAGCTGAAAGAGGTTTCCCTTCTATGCAAGCAAAAATATGGAAAACCCCCACAAACATGTGTAACGATGACCGATGTGTATCGTGTCAGAATGATGGATAAACTCTACAGTGTTGACATATTGCCATTACTGAAATTAATTAAAATATGTACGAAGTCTTTCTGCACTTCCAATGTTAGCTGAAATAAACATCTGATACATCAAGGCGATTAGAAATAGATTATTATTATGAAAGCTTAAATTAGATGTCATCGTCGCAAGGCTCTATGAAAATGTTATGTGGAAATATAATTTCGTGGACAACTGTTGTGAAAAAGTGGTGATATTGACACGGAATGACAGATTTGCTTTCCTACGACGTTTTATTTCAACTGATTTTTGAAAAGTATGGCGCATGTCAGCAGTTCTTGAACCATTGGGGTGCTCAAAGCCAAAAAGATTTCACACACCAAGTCAAAGAAATATAATTTTTTACTATTCGTCAGCGATTTTTACTTAACTGCCCATTTTATCTGCCGTCGGTCTTAAGATCCCTTCCGGTCCGGTCTGAAAGATTCTCTTGCTTATCAGCTTTCAAGTATTGATTCGACGAAAATCTAGTAATAACGTGCTAATAAAGCTATGTAGACTGAGTATTTACAGTTCCGTTCTAAATATTCAGTGTTTAGAGCGAAATATTGATGAAAGTAAACGAACTGCCGCTATTTGCTGAGCACTGCATAATTCCCAACAATTCATTTATAAACAATTACGAAATCCAAACTCGACCCAGCTGTCAGTTCAACTAGTTACAAACCATTTTGCGATTAGTATGAGTCAGAAGTCTAACAAGTCAGCCGGCTGTCATTTTTCCATACAAGCAACTGACTATTCTACGCGTTGACGTACTACGAGCTGTCAACCGCAAGATTTCGGTGTAAATAAATATGTTTCGCGCTAGTTCCAGAGCTACACTACACTACACTACACTAACTGTAGAATTTGATTTATATACTCAGTTAAAATATTTTTCTCAGGTGCTTCATGTTATTGTTTCAAAAATAATAATGAATCGACGTAACTTTGCTTTTTCTTCTTTTCTTTTTCTGAACCAACTTTTCAAAAAAAATCGTTTAGTTCCGACTTAAAATTATTTTTATTGCAAGGTACACACACTTTAAGACACTTAGATACTGCCGCTAAAATGAAATGTATAAAAATATGCGAAACATTTTCATTAGCTCAGCACTTAAAAAGCGTTTCCGCCATATTTCTGATAACAAACGGTAAAACCAAAATAAATATTGCAAACATTCGCTATTTTTTTTTTTTTGTTATTATACTTTACATACTTGACTTTTTCAATCTCAGTTGTGCTCAGCATATTAATCGAATTATGAAGAGTGTATTAATTGCTAAAATAGAGCGCTATATTGGTTAATCTGCTGAGTAATATACTTATATGAAGACGGTTCGATAAGTATTTAGCCTAAAAAAGAGTAAGGAGTATTTGAAAAGATGGTGATTTATTTATGAATATAGTATTCTCAATACACCTGACAGAATAATGAATCAACTTCTTTAACCTGTTTGAAAAATAAGTTTTCTGAAAGGACTCTTTCAACTCAAATTGCTGGCCGGCAAGTCATTTCTTGCAAATTGTCAAACATAATAAGTCGCACGGAACCAAGTCTAGAGAATAGAGGGTGTGAGGCAGTAGTTCGAAACCTAATTTGACCAATTTGACTGTGACGACGGCGGAGGTGCTAGCCAGTGCGTGGTTATGGTGGAATAACAGGTGGGGGATATGACTCACACGATCTTTTAAGATGTATAGTGTTTCAACTCTCTCGTGATAGCTACAATAAGCGGTCTGTCAACAGTGTTTTTTCACATAATTGTCCATAGTAGCCGTTTTCGGGGCATCTAAGCGTGACTCATTAAAAATGCTTAAACGACTTTACTTTTTCGTATAGTTTTGTTGAAATAAATAAAATCAGTATGATAAAAAAAAATTATACAAATTAGTGTATTACTGCGAAGGTATTTATCAGACTCCGTTAAAATGGACACTTTAAGTGTCAGGGCGAGAGACATTCCGAAATCTTCTCCCACTTCGACTGCATCCGTGATAACTTGGACCACTGCGTCGCGGATCCCACTACTAGCGGCTCCGAGAGATATGTGAAGTAAGCTTTTGCACCGATTGAAGCTCAAGGGAAATGTTGGAGGGGTAGTCTTCTGTCGGGAGCTCTCAATCAACTCTTGTAACGAACTGCCAGACCATTGTACTGCAGTTTCTTTTAAAGAGGTATTCATTCACGCCGATAGCAGTTCTGCTATACAGGCCTAGGGTTCACTTACATTGCGCTCAAAACTGCTAAAGGAGTGCATATTCACACTAGCTGTTGCATCAGGCTACTTTCATATTAAACTTGTATGGTGCCTGGGAATGGTCGGGGATGGTTGGAGGGGAGTCCTCTGTCGGCAGCTCTCAATCAACACTTGTATAAGACTGCCAGATCATTGTAGTGTCTTTCAGGCAGAACTGGCAGTCATGAAAGTAGCAGAAGATGTACTGCTCCAAAGTGCAGTTTCTTTTAAAGAGATATGCGTTCACTCCGATAGCAGATTTGCTATACAGGCTTTGTTTTCGCTTACATTGAGCTCAAAGCTCCTTGATTAGCTGCATGTCCGCACTAGCTGTAGCATCAAGCAACTTTCATATTAAACCTGCCTAGGTACCTGGCCACAGCGAAATCGTTAAACATTCTAAAGCCAAAGAGCTTGCAAGAAAGGCACCCATACCAAAATTCCTTCAGTATGGGAACCAGCAGGGGTTCTCCTGTCTTCGGGCACTCGGTCGTTGGATCTATGGACTTCGTGCGAGCTCAGCAAGCGTTGGTCAGCAACCAATAAATGTGGGATTTTGAAAATCCTCTAGCCAAGAGTGAGACATAAATTGCTCCTAGCAAGGCTCACATAGCCGCAATAATAGCCGTTCTAACTGAACACTGTCCCATTGACATGTACGGTTTGAGGCCAAAGCCTTTGTAGGACACAACTTGTTAAAGTTGAGGAAGAAGGTGTAAGCATCTAGACACTTTCTCCTCTACTTTACGGCTTTTTCCAAACTAATGTTAAATCATCTCAGTTGACATACTTTTTACGAATCCGCAGAGTTCGCTGGATTTGACTTTAGCTGCCTTAATAAATTTGTGGCAGGCTCTAGGCGTTTTGTCGATATGCTATGGTCTTTTTGATCCAAACCAAGGAGTTGAGTGCATCCTAATAGAAATGCATCTCTAGCAGTCCAGATGGGATTATTCGTGGCTTCTCGAGAAATCAGCATATTCACCTAACCAAACTTAGTGTTCCGAATCAATCCACAAAGGGATCAGCTTTAGCAGCTATTTCTCGTTGTTACTTTTATAGCTAGATGGATCCGAAACCATGAATATTCTGGATTTTTAGCCGATTAATTATTGACAAAGCTACAAAAAATCTATTACCACATAAGATGAGGCGATAGTTGGAGTGGGATCAATCCACAAAGAAGAAAGCTTTCTTTAATGTAATGAACCGTTTGGAGACGGCTTGACAATTTAAGAATAATATGCCCCTTTTATAGTTATGTGGATCCGAAATCATGAGCAATCTGGTCTTATAGCCGATCAATCATTGGCAAAGCTACCCAAAACGTTTAACTACATAAGATAAGGTGCTGCTTGGAGTGTTTGAGAAAAAAATTATATGAAATATTCTTATTATATAACAGACTTAATCACAGATATATAGAGGAAGATAACGGAATTTTCCAAAAGTCCAAACTACATATAGACAACTCTACATTAGTATCCATATAAATACAACATACTGTATATTAAATATAGATTAACTGATTCATAAATACCTCTCATAGTCTTTAAATTTGGTATAGAATATTTACAATTTAAATTGTAGGCATTACAAACTAAATTGCTATTCAAGCATGCCACAATAGAGACAGACACCTATTATTATATAACGCAATAGTTATAGTTTTCAAAAGATTCATTCAAAAGTGTGCACTAAAGAGCAAATAATTGCCACTATCTGGAATAACTAGTATATGTATGAAATCATTAAACAAGTGAACGCGTGCTTTAACGCGACACATTGGTTTGACAAAAGTTAGGCCGAGTTTCTGCACGATTTTGAGGGGCTACAACGATTTAGAACTCTCTGACTAACGGAAGAATACGTTTTTGAACTTTTTAAGTATGAGGTTTTGAAATTTATTGCACAACTTATTCATAATTTTGAGTACTGCTTCGTATGGAACTCGAACCTAGGCTCAATCAAGCGGTAGTCACGTGCCTACAACACTCTGCTACCGCCACAGAGTAGTCACAATTACATTTATTAACGCAGTCGAAGTAAAAAGCGATTATATACTTATGAACTGCAATATGTATGTATGTGCATTGAGTTCATTATATTTAAGCACTTAAATAATGTGCGGTTAGGTGTGATTTTTTTTAAATTGTCATATAAAAGCTACAATTTATCTTTCATTGCAATCAAAAATTATTAAAGCATCATTTTTATTCTAGTTTAATTGAGACATGAAAGCAGTGGACGTCGCTCACCGGCTACTGCCCGGCATTAAATGGTTACATGGTTATACGGCGCAAGATGCTATAGCCGATCTGATTGCTGGCATTACAGTGGGCTTAACGGTATTGCCGCAGGGTCTTGCTTATGCGACATTGGCTGGACTGGAACCACAAGTGTGTACTTAAAACTCTAACCTCACATGCTTCTCTTTTATGTACTGGCATTCTAAGAATACTGTTCTTCTCTAGTATGGTCTCTACTCGGCATTCGTTGGTGGCATCGTGTATGCCTTTTTGGGCAGCTGTCGTCAGGTGACTATCGGTCCAACAGCGCTTTTGGCGCTCATGACTAGCCGACACACAAGTTTCGGCCTGAACTCTGGTCCAGCGTATGCGATATTATTGTGTTTGATCTCCGGACTTGTTGAGTTCCTGATGGCTGTGCTGCGCTTAGGTGAGTCAGGCTTATATATAAAATAGTTGTATTAATATATTCATATGTGGTATACTCAGGTGCGCTTGTGGACCTAATTTCACTGCCAGTAACTGTGGGTTTCACCTCCGCGACGGCGGTCATCATTGGCACTTCGCAGCTGAAAGTAAATATTTCTTGTTTCTAGCTTTGTGTTTGTTTTAAGTAAATATTTCGTCTTTAGGGTCTGCTTGGTATACGTGGCGGTGGCGGCGGTTCCGGATTTATGAAAACAATGGAGTCGGTTTTTACGAATTTAGACAAAATACGTTATGGTGACTTTACTTTGGGCATTGTTGCTATCACCATTTTGCTTTTGTTGCGGGTAAGTGTTTACAATTTGCTGAATGAAGTGTTTTGATTACATAATTATTATCTCTAAAACTATGCACTTGAGGTAAATAACTTAACTGTGCATGAAGTGCATTAGTAAGGCTTGATGAAGATAAGGATTTTAAAATATTTGATATTATAGTATTAAAGAGGATCTCGACCGCTTTTCTGCAGCACGCAGTGCTGTCCAAGTCTTTCTAGCAAAATCTATAATTATTGCTGTTAATATTTAGGATCTAGTGGAGAGTAAGGTTAGGTTTAGGACACAAACTGTTTTAGTATCGCCACGTTTTTCGGCTAAACGAGTTATGGTTATCAGGTGCGTGGCGACACTAAAAGGCATTCAATCACGATCTGAACCGAGGTCTGGACTTCTGTTTAGAAATTGACAACCATTGATCGAAAAAGATCTTGGGCGCACCTGATACGCAGAACCCATAAACTTCCCAGAATACCATCCACAACTGAAATGTTTTTTGTTCTTTACGCCAAGTGTATGTCGTTAGGACGTCTTTATTATTTGAGTTGCAGGATGTCGGTTGCCGTCAGAGTAGTTTAGGAACAATCTTTTTGGTGTTTCTGGGAGACCAATACTTGAACTTGACTCCAAATTTAGCTTTGGATAGTTTTCTCCCCGCAAAAGATTAAGCAGATGCTCTACAAAAGCTCTGTTCGGGTCCACATTGCCGACCAAACCTATGTTGTTGGTGTTGTAGTGTAAGAAAACATTCTTGAAGTAATTTGGAGGAATGCTGCCGAGTTGACAATCCTTGGCCGGCTAAAAACTCGGTTACTTTCGTGTACAAAGACTCGACTGTCATGGAAACCCACCGGACTTTACCCTCATAATTTTTCCAAAAAGATTTTTTTTTTAATATTTAATGCTACTACAACAATAATCACAATTATGTGAGTAGGGAGATCTCGAAGCTAAGCAGGTCTAAGCTCATAATTCGCATTTCGAAAATTTATAATCTAATGAAAGATTTTTTTTGTGCTAAAAGTTATTCCGACCTTGATTTTTCCTCTTATCCCTTTCTATAGAAATTGAAGGATGTCAAAATACCCGGTCGTCGTATTCTGAGCGGCACACTTTGGGTCGTTGCAACCGGCCGTAATGCTTTGGTAGTGCTCATTGCCAGTATTTTAGCTTATAATACATGTGAAACTCACGAGTCCTGTCCGTTCGTGTTGACGGGCAAAGTGAAAAGCGGTTTTCCAGATGTCGAATTTCCAAAATTCCATACAACAATACAGGCAGCGAATGGTACTGCAATTGAACAGGACTATAAGGATATGGTAAGTCCGACAATAATTAGAAAAGGTTCCGCAAGAATAATTTTCTTTCGCTTTCAGTTGAAGGAGCTTGGTCCATCCATGATTATACTGCCAGTAATTGCTGTGCTGGGCAACGTCGCCATCTCGAAGGCATTCAGCAGTGCCGGCATAAGTCCAACACGCGAATTGGTGGCGCTCTCGCTCAGCAATGTGGTCGGTTCGTTCTTCTCTTCAATGCCCGTGACCGGTTCCTTTTCGCGCAGCGCTGTGAATCATGCGAGTGGTGTGCGCACACCCATTGGCGGTTTCTACACCAGCGCTTTGGTGTTACTGGCGCTCGGTTTGCTCGCGCCCTACTTTCAGTACATACCGAAGGCAGCGCTGAGCGCAGTCATCATTTCGGCGGTAATATTTATGATTGAATTTGAGGTAGGTGCTGCAGTTGTGATATTTAAATTGGAAGTGAAAGTTACAATTTTTATATTCCTTTGTTTGTTTCATTCAAGGTCGTCAAACCACTTTGGCGCTGCAGTCGTCGCGAATTACTGCCTGGCGCTATAACATTCGTTGTCAGCCTTGCAATCGGTGTAGAGCTTGGTTTGCTGTTGGGCGTGGGTGTAGATGTGGCTTACCTGGTGTATCGTGCCGCACGTCCGGCGCTTACAGTCTCCAAATTGAGGGTATATTTAATAAAAATAATCTCTTATGCATTTTTATACCCGGAACCCAAAAGTGAACGTCGGACACTTTTTCCTGTAATATATAAATGTTCAGCGTGAGGAGCTAAGCCAATTAAGCCACGTCCGTCAGTCCATTTGTATGTATATACGCGAACTAGTCTCTCAGTTTCCGAGATATCGACCCGAAATTTTGTACTCGTCCTTTTCAACGCAAGTAGCTACTTATTCGTCGTAACCGCCGATATCAGACCACTATAACCGAACTATCAAAATCATATCTTTTCAAGGAAAACTTTTTTATTTGTTGAGATATCTTCAAGAAATTTGGCTCGAATTATTTGCTAAAGCAACGATATAATCTCCGAAGAAATGGTTCAGTTCGAATAACTATAGCATAAAGCAGCCATATAAACTGACCATTCAAACACAATTCCTTGTATGGAACAATTTTTTGTTTGGCGATATCTTCACGAAATTTTGCATGGATTTTTGTCAAAGACATTCCTAAAATCTCCGATTATATTGTTCAGATCGGACTACTTTAGCACCAGGCTGCCATTCAAACAGACCCGTAACTGCCGTTTCCACGACTGTCGGTACGTAGACCCGGAACAGACCACGATTTTTTATCCGGTCAAGAACAGAATTGTGCCGCCACAACAACAAACAATCCGCACAAATTAATAATATCTTTTTATATCTCTTTAAGATATAATTTATGCACCTGTGTAGGGCATTATGGCTTCGGTGCAACCGAAGTTAACATTTTTTCTTGTTTTTGGAAAAAACAGTAATTTTTATATAATTCCTCATGTCTTTTAGACCACCAATGGCACAGATTACATACTAATGCGTCCCATACACAGTTCACTCTACTTTCCCGCAATTGAGTGGGTGCGCACTGGCATATCGAAGGCTGTCGTCATGCACGGTACGGCGCCTGTGGTCCTGGATTGCTCCAATATGCATGGTAAATAATAAAAATTAAAAAATATTTATATATTTTGTTTATTATTTTTTTTTTATTATATTTTTTATTATATATTTTTTGTTTAATTTTCTATTCTTTTTCACGGCAGAGCTCGATTTTACGGCTGCGCGCGGCATGGGCGCTTTGAATAAAGAGTTAGCTAGCAAATTTGTGCCATTCTTTCTGCTAAAAGCGTCTAAAGAGATCTGTGTCATACTAAAGGAATCGACAAATTGCGATTTTTCAACGATAGAAACACCAGATGATTTGGAATATATACTAGAAAATAGTAAGTAGAAAATATTTTTCGAATATAACTGTACAAACTAATAGTAAATTGCTTATATTTACATAACGTCACTAAAACCTAACTGTTAATGTTAAATACTCATGTACCTGTGTGTGTGTGTTTATTTCTTAATCTACCCTCAGCGGCATCGATCGACGATCATCGCTTGCAAGTTACCATTCCGCTAATTTCTGCACAAACTAAAGTAAATTGTGGTGACTCCACGACGATTGATGGCGGTGGCGGTGGCGGACATTTGTAGATTTATATACAACATGTAGATTTGATAGCATATTTAAAATTTAGTTTTTTTAAATTAGTTTAATGCAATGAAGCAGCAGTAATGTAATATTTTGAGAAATATTTCAATTGGTTTCCTTGCAATGTTTGGCTAATGCTGTTCTAAGTATTTTTACATTCATGTACATATGTGTTTTATATGAAAATGTAGTTGTAGCAAATTTAACTGTATTTTATTGAGAAGTTTGACTTTCTTAATTTGGATAAAGTTTGCAAAGTCTATATTCCGCTTTTTACGGTTCAATTAAAAATGGATTCTTAGGAAAATAAAATAGCAAATTTTTTTATAAAGTGTATTAGGGAAATCATTTTAAATGAAAATTTTAATTAATTTTTTTTTAAATTTTTATTTAATTTTTTTTTAGTTTTTCGGTTATTTTTCATTTTATTTTTATACTTAGTATTATTTATTGTTATATGTATATTTTTTTTTTAATTATCCACTTTTTTATCGATTTGATGTTAAAATTTATATTTTAATTGTTTCAATGTTTTTAGTTTCCGTTTTTAATAAGAACAAATTTTTAAATGAGTTTTTGTTAAAAAATTATATTTTAGTTTTATGATTTTATGAGAATCCATTTTCGTTTTTAGGTTTATTAAAAATTCGATGTCAAAATTTATATTTTAATTTTACGTTTTCTTTATTTTTTTTAGTTTACGTTTTTAATTAGAACAAATTTTTAATTCGATTTTTTGTTAAATTTTTTTTTTTAATTTTTCAACTTCATTAGAATCCATTTTCTATTGTATTGACAAAATATCGTCACTATCGTTTTATATTTACCATTGAGAAGCTTTGTACACAATTTCATATGGTTTTTGTTCCATTTTTACACACTTCATCTAAATAGTTAGGTTAAGTTTTAAGCACAAATTGGTTAATGTAATAAATAAATATTTATTTTTTTGTAACCAAAAATCATGTAAAAGTGAGTTAAACATTTTTTATTGAAATAAATGGCTTTATACTATTTTTCTAAGTGTACATTAAATTTTCTTCTTAAAGACCCATTGAAAAATAATTACTAAACAACAATGTTTTATTATTATTATATTTTCTTTATTTTTTTCTGTTTTTTTGTTTTCTGTTTTTGGCGAAAAATTGTTTAAGTTTTTACGGCATATGAAAAACATTTCTTTATAAATTTGTAAGTAAAATGGTTCCATTTTTGTGTTTCCTCGAAAATAAAATGTTATTCTGCTACCGTGAATCATGTCACAAAAATCAGCTTTTTTTGTTGATTTTTTAAATTTTGAGGTTATTTGCCATTCAAACATTGTTATATTTTTTATTTATTAACCCTTTTTTCTTTTATACTATATTAATTCCTGTCTCTTTATACCACAAATATTAAAATTCTTTAGGTCTGAAGGTAAATGGTCTATCTCTGACTTACAATAAACACTTACGTCAGCGGGAAGTTTATTATGAGATGCAAAAACGTTAGAAACCAGAGTGAGAGCTGAGAATAATTTACTAGAGTTTAAAGCGTTGTACTCAGAAATTTTTTTAGCGATATGCTGTTAGGCTACTATAAACAACTTTGAGTTAATAAATGTCATCAAAAGCTGTTCCAACAATCATTTTTGTGGTGAAGGTAAAAATTGCTACAATTTTCAAGTTCAATGCAAAGCAAAGTTAGGAAATGGTGGTTCAAGCGGAAACTTTGATAATATTTTTTATAATAATTATTTTTTAATTAAAAAATTACAACAATATATTAAAAAATTTAGAAAAATAATTTTTTATAATTATAACTTTTTAAATTGTTATAATATATCATTGATTTTATTGATAATAATTTCATTGCTTTTAAAATCTTAAGAAAATTATTTTATAGATAATTAATTAAAAAGTTAATAAATAATAGTTAATTGAAATCATTTTTAAAATATAATTAATTTTTTTTACCAATTAAAAGTAATTTAATTTAATAAATTATTTAAAAAAAAAAAAAAAAAAAAAAAAAATTTTCTAACAATTAAAATCTTTTAATTTATTAAAATATAACGTTGATTTTATTGATAAAAAATTTTCATTTTTAAAATAAAAAAATATAACATATTAAAAAATAGAATTTTGTTTACAATAAGAATTTGTAAAATATTTTTCATGAAAATTTAGAAAAAAATAATTTTTTTAAATAAAAAATTCCAATTTTTTTTTAGTTTTACAAAAAAAAAGCATTTGTAAAATATTTTTAATTAAAATTTAGAAAAAATAATTTTTTTAAACAATAAATTCTAAATTTTTTTTAGTTTTACAAAAAAAAGCATTTGTAAAATATTTTTCATAAAAATTTAGAAAAAATAATTGTTTTAAATAATAAATTCTAAATTTTTTTTAATACATATTACAAAAAATTTTGAAAAAATATATTTTTTATAATAATAAATTTAACAATTTTTTTGTTTAATAATACAAACAGTTTAGAAAAATAGTTTTATTTATTTTTGTTAATTGAAATCTGATACAAACATAATTTAATAAAAATAGTCCCTTTTGGTGCTCTCAACACAGTTTTCTCAGCAATTTTTCAGTAAGGTATTAAAGTTGTGAGTTATTTACGATCTTTCAAACCAAATGAGTTAAAGAAGAGTCTGCAGTGTAAAAAAATAAGTAAAATTTATAAGCTTAAAAGCTTCTACTATGATATTTAACAATTTCTATGTGTACATAAAAACATATTCTTCACTTTTCTGCAATAATTTTTATTATATTTGCCAAATTTTTAAGAAAACTTCTACTGCGATATATTTTTCGATAAACATTTCTTTGCGTAGAGTTTTATAAAATATTTTTTTTTTTTCATTTTGCTTCAACCATTGTTTTTATATTTTTATAATTTTTAATATTTACTTAAAATTTTCATATCTGACTTGTTTTTGTGCCACATGGCAACTTCTTGAACATCTAACTACACATGGACAACAAAACTGTCATGCGCAGTTTGAGCGCCACTGTTGAACACACACAGCAAAGGCGAGTTTGTTTATTTTTAGATCCGCCTGCTATCGTTTATGTTCGCCTGGTACTCGGCGATGCCTCTGAAAATCAGAATTTGTGCGAAATTTGTGGTCTGCACCCAGCAGCGCAAGTTGTTTTTTTTATGAAAAATTACCCTATATTGTCAAAAGTGTGATCAAAAGGTCAGAATAAAATTACTCTATCCATATTTAAGAAATAAATTCGCAAAAAGTCTTTTTTTTTTACCTTGAAACCCTCGCCCTTCACTTAATTAATAACGCTAGTTTGCAATCATTTTGGTACTGAGATGTTAGATGCTGTGTCTTGCAAATTTTGGATGATTAAAACCGAAATTTCCTTGCACGTAGCATATTTGTATTTTGTCAAGTTATTTGGGGGTCGAATCACTACCATTTACCAAAATAACAAAAATAACTTTACGGAATGGACAATTTTTGGACTCAAATTCGTAATAAGAACACCTCAAATAGTCCAAAAACCGCTTAGCACCGCAAATTGTTCCTTCCGATTTGTTGAGTAGTGTAATGAGTAAAAAGCGTAATAACAATAAAAAAATTCGAATTAAAAATATAAATTGAAAAAAAGTAAAAATAAAAAATAAAAATATTATAAAAAATATTTATAGCAATTAATTAAAAATAATAGTTTAGACTTTTGTAAAACCGCAAAATTTGTCCTGAAATATTATTTAGAATTATTTTTGGATTTTTGGGTATAAATAGTATGTACATATGTACATATGAATCTTCGAAAATATATGAGCGTAAACAGCCTACAAACCTCTTAGCACATCAGTCGCAAATTTTACTATCAGATGTGTTGAGTAGTTTTATGAGTAAAAATGTAACAACAATAAAAAAAATATATAAAAAATTTAAATTATGTACATACTATACAATATATAAAAAATTATAAAAAGGAAATTAAAATTATTGTATATAAAAAAAATAAATTAATTAAAAATCGAAAGAAACAGTTTAGACATTTGAAAAACCGCGAAATTTGTCATGAAATATTAAATAAATTAAACATTTAAAAAGGAAGAACATACAAAAATTAATTAGTTACAAATATGAAAATAATATTTTAGTTTAGACTTTTGAAAAATCGCGAAATTTGTTCTGAAATATTATTCAGAATTATTTTTGAATTTTTGGTTATATCTATATGTACAAATGGATGTATGTATCTTTGAAAAATAAATATGAGTGAGTATAAATCAAATAATTTTATTTTTTGTAACTAAAATGAACCGTAAAATTTTTGTCTAGCTTTTATTTGTTTAAATGTTTTTCAAACATAAATCATCATCATTTGTTTCACTAAAATATTATTTTTTTTATAGACTATGCCTACACACGTTTTCTATGAGGAACTCAAAAACTTCTGAAGTTAAAAAATACACTATCATTTATATGGAAGCTTCGAAAATATTTTTAAGATTATTTTTAAAGATTTATTGACTGCCAGGACTATAAATTTAAATAAGCTGAATAATAAAAATAAGCTGAAAAATAAAAAATATTTAACCAACTTTGTTTTTAAATAAAACACACAAATACATTTAGTTTTTTCTTAGTTTGTTCAATGTCACAATTTTAATTTAATTTAAATGCCTATGTATAATAAAATATAATTAAATGAATTTTTACATGCAGATGAAACATTAATTTTTAAACAATTTATTTTTAATAATTGCTATCGTAAGTATTATAATTGTAATTGTCCATTTATATATAATTATTGGAGAAAATATAAGCAAAGAAGATAAATTATACAACAACAACAGCATATAGAGTTGCAAGAAGGGCTAAATTAATATATTTTACTTAAAAAAATACAAAAATAATTTATTTTTAAAATTCGCACAAATTTTGCTTTAAAAAAATAAGAAACAAAACTAAATACAATTTTATTTTTAATTGAAAATCGAAAAGCACTAACACAAATAAATACAGGGTATTTAAAAAAGAAACTTAATATTTTATAAGTAGGTATGTATGTATCTATATAAGCAGGCAGCAACGGCAAATTAAAAATTAAAATATTTTTACTTAAAATTATGATTTAAATATATATTAAAAAAGGCTGGCTGCGCCAAATCTTTAGCTCCATTTTAAAGAAATGCAGTGCACTAAATTAAAAACATAAAAATAAAATAAAAAAATATAATATTTAAAAATAATATTTTTAATAAAATAAAAAATATATAAAAAGTAAACTAAAATAAAAAATAATATTTAAAATTAACATTTTAAAATATTTAATAAAATAATCATTATCATAATTTAAGCGATCATTTAAGGCAAATTAAAGCGCGTAAATATAATAAAAACTAATTTTTCAAAAATTCAATTAAGCTTGTAAGTATTGTGGGTTGCAAAAAACAAGCTACAGATCCGAGCTCTCATTTTGCGTTGGCAAGCCCATAGCGCCAAAGTCCGCGCAACTGAGCGCATACTCTTCATAAGCATTCGCGCTGCTGCGCGCTGTTGCCGCACCACTAACAGCAGCGTCACTGTTGGTGTGCGCCATTAGCTCTGCTTGTATGCGCTTGAGCACCGCGACTACTTCGGCGGAGACGCCGCTTTGCAATGCTTTCTGCATAGCCTCGTTGGCGTCGACGAGCGCTTCGTGGTAATCGCCGCTTTCCATGCGCGACTTGGAACGCGCGTAGTAGCCTTCATAGCTGGCTGGTTTCTGAGCGATGGCCTGTGTGGCTAAATCGATGGATTCGTCAAGTTCCTGTAAAGAGAAATGTTGTTGTTATTTAACGTTTAGTCGCATAAAACTTTATTTGTGTATTTACATTTAACTTTCGCTTGCAGCGCGACAGATTCAGCAACAAGTTGGTGCGCAATTGTGCAAATATTGCGCTTCGCTCTAGCAAATTCTCCAGACATGAGATCTTACGCAACGCGTACTGATAGCGATGCGCCGCATCGTGAAAGCGATTCTTACGATACAAAACATTGCCATCTTCGAGCAATTTATTCAGCAGCACTATCAAAATCTCCGGTTTGCCCATAGCCATGCTCCAGGTGGTGGGGCCTAACTTGGCGCCGCGACGCAAAAATACTTGTACAACTTGTATATTGCGGCAAGCAATCGCGCGATCGAGCGGACGCATGCCATTCACATCGATATGCTCGATATTTGCGCCCTGTTCGAGTAGATAGAGCACCAAAGCGGCAGAGCCTTGATATGCTGCCAAATCGAGCGGTGTACGCCCCTTGTTATCGGCGTGATTACGATTGGAGCCACGTTCGATCAGACACTTGGCGGCCGGTTGACGTCCGCGTAGACTTGCCCATGAGAGCGCCGTAAAGCCTTCCTCATCTTGTGCTTCCAGCGCGGCGCCACGTTCAATCAATAACTCCAACAGTTCAATGTGACCCTCCTCAGCGGCAATCATGAGCGGTGTCTTACGCGCTGCGGTTACTGGCTCGTCCATATCAGCGCCATTTTGTATTAACTTCTCCACCACCGCCCAGTGTCCTTCCTTTACTGCTAACCATAGCGCGGTAAAATCTTGTTTGTTACGCGCATCAATACGCGCGCCTTTCGACAATAAGATAGCGACGGTATCGCTGCAACCGTTACGCGCCGCTGCGGTTAGCGGTAATTCACCGCATGCCTCATCGATAAGATTCACATCGATGCCGTCGACTTCTAGCAAATCCTCAACGATTGAGACGTGATCTTGTGCTGCCGCGGCGATAAGTGATTGCTGCAGCGCCGCCGATAAACTAACATCCTGTGAATTGGGACGCGGCGTCCAGTCACAAGCCAGCAAATATTTCACCACATTCAAGCGACCAGTGCGCGCGGCATGTACCAACGCACAGCGCTGTGTTGTATCTGTTTGCCCTAAACTGCTGCCTGCAGCCACCAACAAGCGCACAACATCAGCGTGACCACGTATGGCGGCCAATATCAGCGGTGTGCAGCCTTGACTGTTAGTTAGACTCACGTCAGCGCCGAACTCCAGCAGTAAGTTCACCATTGGCATTATGCCCTCATGTGCTGCAATGCAGAGTATTGTTGCGCCGCCCATAAACTCAGTGCGGTAGTGTGGTGAAGCGCCGGCTAGTAAAATCAAGCGCGACACTTTTAAATTCGGACTGTAAACGTTGCGCAAAGAACCGAGCGCGGCCGATATGTTATCGGTGACGGTGGCGACCCAGAAAGATTGCATATCGCGCGGTAGTTGTGGACCCTGGCAGTTGCGGTAAATGTGCGCCTTCAGCATGTGATGTCCTAGCTCCATTGTTTGTTCGGGATCAAGTGGCGCTTGCATGCGCGATAGTCGAAATGCAATAGCCGCATGGCCGAGTCGAAAATCGCATAGGAATTTCAACGATTCACCCTCGTCACGTCGTATTAACCACTCACGGAAGTAAGAGTGGAAAAACATGTACGTATTGTCGATGCGACGTATAAGAAAACCATCGAGTAGCTTGAAGCGTTGCAAGAACTCATCCCAGCTAAGCACCTCGTCGGTCTTCATAGCGCAAATGGTGTAGTAAATTTCATTCAAGGTAAGCGGATACAAAGCGGCCAAACAGACATTCAATATGGGCGCGGCCTTCTCGAAACTGCTGTTGGTGGGGAAACGTAAATTGAAGTGTAGTAAAAAGATTTGCGCCAAGCTCACAGGCAACACTTTGTAACTGGTCGATTTGATTACCAACTGACCGCGTTCAATGAGATCGAGTATAAGCTTGGCGTACAACATCGAACCCTTTGTCAGCGCTTGCAAGTGTCCGATAAACTTCAGTTGTCCGCTATTGTGATCCTTCACAGCCGCAATATTATTCTGTATTTCCACGCTGTGATTCACACGGAATGTGATATAGTCGAGCATATCCTTCTGCAGCAGATCGTTTGAGGCCCAACTATCGAGCGTCATCTTCGTATACGACAAACCCTTAACAAACTCCAGCATTTGTGTGCGCACCGTAGCGACCACCTTCAGCCACGAGGGAAAGTGTTGCGTCATCTTGGCAAGAAAAGTGGCGATCGTGTGTCCGTGATCGGGACGATGATACTCCGCCTCGCACAAAGCATCGACGAGTATGACGCAAGTCTTGGTTGGTATCTTACCGGCACGTTTTAGCACAATCAACGGTTCCAAAATAGCCATACGCATAACGCGCTCCGCATCAGCAATACACTCCTTAACGCTCAATATATCCTGTAAATGTGGCTCACTTAGTAGATACTCACGATACGCCTCCAGTTGTGGCGCTTGACATAATTGTGCAGCCAAAGAGTGCACAAAGTCGGGCACCAAACAAGTAAGGTTCGAATCCGCCTGACAGAAGTGATAACCGACAATGTGTGAGGCCAAAGCGCGTATGCGATCGTGACCGAGATTGATGGGGCAGTAGATACCATCTGGATCACTGTTGCTATTGCTGTTCTTACGTCGTCCGAAACACGAATACTCAACCAATTGCAAGATAAGCGCCGTCTTGCCCGTACCGGGGTTGCCGTTGATCAGCACACCCGGTGTCTCGGTGCCGGTAAGTATGTTGGAGAGCTCACGCAGCAGCCACTGTCGTCCGATAAATGGTGGATCTGGTTCGGGTAGTGGTACTTCGAAAAAGAGCGGCTTCAAAGCCAACTGCACGGGTTGCACGTTGGCCGGTTTGTAGATGGCATTACGCTTGCCGGCGCCGCCAGCCAATTGGCCAGCGCGTGCTGAACGTCGCACGCCTGTTTTGCGCGCCTTCACTGGAAATACATCACTGTTATCGGTGGACACCGACAGCGCATTCAGTTTGCCAGCCAAACTGAGCGTATCATCCTTGGTGATCACGGAGAGTTGTGAGCCAAAAGCATTGGCACAGCCAGCCGATAGCGTCTGTTCGGGACTGACATTCTGCGATGAGCTGCTGCTGGTCGTCGTGTTCGTATTGCCATGCTGATCGCTGTCCAGCAGCAGACCGAGACGGGCACGCAACTGATCTTTCTGCTTCTCGGCGGCAGTTAGCGCATGATCATCGTTGCCTGTGCGCGAAAGAGAAAACAAAAATAAAGAAAATAATATTAGTTAAATTGTAGCAGAAGAGTACTCGCTGACGTAACGAAACATGCAAAAACTAATGGAAGTATATGAAAACGTGTAAAAACTATACGAAACATGCTTATAAGAAACGGATATGCGCACTTGAGCTTCGGCAGAAAACCGCCGCTCATAGCGCAACATGCAAATATATATGTAATGCAAGCAAAAAAGTGCATAACGAGAACAGTAATGGTAATATGCGTTGGAAATGCTCGTGCCTGCAAATTGATTAAGTCCCGCATCCGATGAGGTTGAATTGACGCTCCATAACGATTTGATTTTACCAAAGACCAACGATGAAAGATGTCCCGCATAGACCGAGGTGCCGGCGAGGCTTAAGCGATTTAGTCTATTCTCACTGCCGGCCGCTGTTGGCCGTGTGGATGCAGCGCTCACATTGTTACTGACCTTCTGACGGCGGCGTCGCGTGACTGCCGAATCGGAGCAGGTCGATGTATTTAGCGCATTATTATCTTTGCCTGTAAAATGTTTGTAATGGCGATGAGTGGTGTGCAAAGTATGTAGTGTGCTTTTGCTAAATTATATGAGTGGATTGTTAGTGAAAACCGGCAACGGTTGTTGTGTAAGTACTAATGTATATATGAGTGCTAAAACTAACTATGTGCTAACAGATTGTTACTGAAATTAGATTAGATGTTACTGTACGCAGATTTTCATTCGGATGATGAATACATCGTTTGTATGGAATATCATGGAACATTGTTCAAATCTATTAATTTTCGTTCGCCTTGGTGGAACAAGGAGTTTGGGTCTTGCAGGCGTAAAGTACGGCAATGCTTCAACTAGGCCAAGCTGGCAGAAAGCGAGGACTGTTGCAATGAATACAAGGTCTGTCGCAAAAGAAACAGGACTGTTAAAAAAAACAACAAAAAATTAATATTTTTTATTCAAAGTAGTTTCCTTGTGCTTCGATACAGCGTTTAGCCCGGTCAATTAGCATTTCAAATGAGTGTTTAAGGTCATTTTTCTGAATGCTCTTGAGAATATCGGTCGTCGTCTTTTGGATAGCTGAAATGTCCTGAAACCAGTGGCCTTTCATGTGCAAATGAAGTTTTCCAAATAGGTAGAAATCACAGGGTACCAGATGAGGAGAGTAGGGTAAGTGATTAATGGTTAATATGGAGTTTTTTGTCAAAAAATCAGTGACAAGCGTCGACCAATGACACGGCGCATTATCGTGCAACAGGCGCCATAACCCTGCCTCACGGTACTGTGGTCGAGCACGACGAATGCGTAACAAAAGACGCTTCATAACACCAAGGTAAAACACAGCATTAATCGTTTAGCCAGGTGGGACGAACTCTTGGTGTACAATACTCTCGCAATCGTAAAAACAAATCAGCATTGTCTTTATTTTTGACATCTGAAGACGACCGACTTCTGATCGTCACAGAGGTCCTCATGACCTTCTTGGAATCGCTGAAACCACTCATGTACATTACTACGGGCTAGGCACTGATCACCATAAACTTTTTTCATCATTTGAAATGTTTCAGTAAACGTTTTCCCAAGTTTAAAACAAAATTTAATATTTGCTCTTTGCATTTTTCGACCGATGACCAAAAGCTGCTGTCACTTTTTGATCGATAACACCAATTGTCTTAAAATTTTTACGAAATGTTAACAAGAGATCAAACTTTTTATTTCATATACCCACCAATAGGTGACGCCACCAGAAACAGTTATATTTAAAAAGTTCTGTTTCTTTTGCGACAGACCTTGTATATAGATCTTTTAGGGGACTACAAGAAGTTGATGCGCAGGACAAAGCGAGAATATTGGAGAATCTTTGAAAAGAACCACGAGGTGGCGAGACTTAGAAAACTATTGCAGAAGCCCCGTTTCGCCCGGTATAAATCGCAAAAGTTGCGGAGAGTTGGACGTACAACTGCCAGGACTCATTGAAAGACCTAGTCAGTGTGCACTTTCAGGGCTGTAAGGACGTAGTAAGTCCTATTAATGAAAGGAGTAGTCTGGTAAACTTTTGCGAACACACTTTTATGGAGAATAAAATAGAATAGGAAATCCGCTCATTCGACCAATACAAATCTCCCGGTACGGACGGAATCATTCCAGTAATGCTACAGAAGACGCTATGTCTATCCGTGCTATGTGGTACGCTCATGGAGAGAGGCTAGGGTAGAAACAATCTATCCTACTCAAAAGAGTTAGGCCTATAAGCGCACCTTCTTTCCTGCCGAAAACGCTAGAGAAAATCTTGGATGTGCACATTAGAATAGCAGCGCCTCCGACAGCAGTGTCCGACAAGCTTATATGAAGGGCAGATCAGTAGAGACTGCAACATATATGTAGGTACTACTGGTATTTAATATCGAAAGGGCTGTTGAATATACGAAATACGCGTTTGGAGCATTTCTGGAGCGTTTAGCAACTCTAGAAAGATAAGAGCAGAATGGAACGACACTAGAATGACCAAGGAAGTCTGTGGAGGTACTCCGCAGGGTGGAACGCTATCTCCGCTACTATGGATATTAGTGGTGAGATAAATAAACTGCTAAGGAACTTGAACGGCAAAGCCCCTAAGGTAGTCGCATTTGCGGACGACATTGTCATCTTAATGACGGCTAGGTGTCTACAGACCATCAGCAGTATTATGACCACCACTCTCAATACAGTCCAGAATTGGGCATCGAAAGCGGGTCCAGGGTTGAACGCGGAGACAACGGATCTGTTTGTGTTCACAAGAAAGCACAAAATTCCTCATGATCCCTCTTTCAAGTGGGAAAGAAGGTTTAAAGTAAACAAAGAAAAAGATAGTTGGCGTAAACATATATTAGCTACGCGCAGCACTGCCTATGCTATTGCGGAACTAGCCTCTAATGCACCTGCAGGCAATTCCAGAGTCAACATCTACGTAGACAGAAGATTCAAGAAGACTGCAGGAAATGTCTAGAGCAAGGCATCTGGGAAACAATGGATCATCTCTTGTCAATTTGCCCTGCATTGGCAAGACTACGCTGTAAGCATTTGGGGTCCCCACTGTATGATACACTGGACGAGGTATCGATAGTGACGCCACAGAGTCTGTTAAAATCCGCGTCAAGCGCATGCATCCTAAACAATGACTACTCCTCATGGACCTAGTAACTGAACTCCATCTGGTATCGCAAAGGACCAAAATTGGTCTATGCATGGCTTACCAGATTAACCTAACCTTCTCTAAATTCCACCGCTTCACTTCTGTGAAAATATGGTTAAAACTGGATGAAAAGTGTACCAGCAGAATGTTTCAGAAGGCGAGGTAAACCAGCTGAGTTGCCATCAAAGAGAGCATTGGCTTTTCCAGAAAGATTATGCTCCAGTACCCAAGGCAAAAACCATCCAGAAGGCTTAAAAGCAATATTATTGGTTTCATAGCTGCAAATGATTGGCCCTGACCAGATTTTATCACCACAGTTCGTGGTCAGAGTTGGAGAACATGGCGCATCGAATTTTTATAGCGGTCTGAACATGTAACAGAACTTATGCCAGGACTATGTACAAATGTATATGGATAGGTGTAAACTTGTTGAGAATTGTAGCTGAATGCTAAATGAATCATAAACTTTTTACGTTTATTATTTGGATTGGCCCAGAAACGGAGTATATTTGCCGAGCTTTTAAGGTTAGACTTGTATAACTGCAATCAAAATAAAATAAAAAAACTATTTTTAATTCACTTCTGTACTTTCAAAAATCTACGTTCATCGGTGAAGTCATAAATTTTTCTGCTAAATGCCAGCATTTACAATCTATTTTCTCCTTTCAGTCAGTACCTGCCGTTAGATGGTCAGTACGTCGATGACACTACTAAATTTATTTTGTTATCCATTAGCCATTGACCTCGACCTCGGCTGCACGTGCAGTCAACAAGCACGTCACATGACCACACTAACTTCCATCCTCCCGCAGTCACTCTTCGCTCATCACTCGCAACGTTCACACTCCACCAGTACGAGTGCCGGCAAGTAGTCGAGCAAACAGTACTTTCACAGCTACAAATCAAAGGAGCGCCCGACAAAGCCAATGACAGTTGGTTGGCCACTTCAACGTTTGACTAACGAACGGCCTTTCGCCACTTATCGAGTTTAAGTGTTGCTTAGAAGCAACTTAAGAGTTAGAAAACCGGTAAAAAAATACAACAAAATTGCCGTTTAAATGTTCACCTCGAACACCTCAAATATTGCTAGTCAACACCAAAACCAATAGTCAAAATGAAAATCCATCAAATATGGCGAATATGCAAAAGTGCTAGGCTGGGCTTACAAGGTGTGATTATTAAGTAACGAATTTAGTATTATTTTCATTTTGGAAAACTAACGAAAATTTATGGTTACCGTAACGAGCTTTTGCGAGATTTAGTCTTGTCCTTTCAGTCAATCGTGAACATAACATACCATAGAGACGAACTAGTCTCTGAGCCTTAGCGGTATTCATCTAAACTTTTCCAAAAGTCTTTTTCTCGGTCTAGAGCAGCCGTAGCTAAGAGTGTAAACGAAGACCGTGGAGAGTCGATTCGACGCCGTTTGTAGCGACTCCGATTGACGTACAGAACGACTTGACGCCGTCGAGATCTTAAATTGAAAAAAATACAGCCTGTGCAAAGAACTGAAGCTGCACGACCTTTTCAAGCGACATCGCTTCGGTCTATGGAGTTTTGAAATGTTCTAAGAAGATCCGATGTTTTCGAATTGTTCCGCGATGAGGCCCATTTATGGCTCAATGGGTAGGTAAACAATCAAAATCGCCGCATTTGGGATGAAGAGCAGCCTGATTCAAGAGATTCAAGAGCTGCCATTATCCAGAAAACATAACGGTTTGCTGTGGTTTGTGAAAACAAATACTTTTTCTAAAACAGTGTTTCGAAAAACATCTAAGTGAAAAAAAAATTAAGTTTTTAAGTATAGACGAAAGCTTTCTTTAAAGGTGATGAAGAGCCGTATACAGGGTTTGTCCGGGAAGTATTAGGACTGATTTTCTTCCACCGCGACTGTACTCCGGAGCGTGCGCGCACCGACTGGATTCTGTACAGGGCGTTCCAAGCTAACGAACGAGTGGTTGGTCAGTAGTCTCCGTGCACCTGGAGAGTCAGGACAAACATTTTCGCGTGGTGCAAGCCGAAAAAGCAGCGTTCGTTAGAGCAGAGGTACGCGATTAAATTCTGTGTGAAACTCGGTAAATCTGCGGCAGAGACGTTTAATATGGCTTACCCAAGAAGTGGTGTGTTTGGTGGCACCAGGCCTTTTTGGAGGGCCGGAAAGAGGTCGCTGATGAATGAGTAAATCCAAAGTAAAACGAAGCCCTTTGTCTTTTTTTACATCAAAGGCATCGTTCACCATGAATTTGTTCCTCCTGGACTAACCGGCAACGCCAAGTTTTACGTGGAAATCCTCAAGAGACTCAAACGAAGGGTCAATCGGGTTCGACAAGACGTTGCACCACGACAACGCCCCGGCTCACACCGCCTTTCTTGTGAACAGCTACCTAACCAAGGCCGGCATCCCAACGCTTCCGCAGCCGCCCTACAGCCCAGATGTGGCCCCCCGGACTTTTTTTGTTTCCTTGCCTGAAAAGGCCGATGAAAGGCAAGCATTTTGAGACGACAGAGGGGATCCAAGAAGCATGCACCTCGGCTCTCAAGGCAATTCCGGAGAATGTCTTCCGTAACGCCTTCAATGCTTGGAATACTGGTTGTCAGCCAACTTTGAAAGTTTTTGAAGAATTGTAACGATTGGTTCAATTATTTTTTTTAAAGCGACTCAGACCTATTACCTTCCGGACAATGTTATCGAGGCTTCAACTTCGTTACTTCATAACCACACCAAGTAAACCCAAACTAGTGCTTTGTGTATGACTAAGTCCCGATGTGCTAGTGCTTCAAGAGCTACGTGCAGTGACTTACCATCGACGAGTATCGTTGCGGCGGCATCTGTGGGCACACAACCATTCGAGGCGGTGCGCCGGTGTCCGGTCAAGGCGCTGCGCAAATTCTTGTGATTAAAGAAACGTCGCCGTGTCGGTGGTGTGGCAAATGAAGATGCATTGATTGCATCGCCGGCATTATAATGTAACTGTTGTTGGTGTTGCTGTGCAGACTGTTGCATGCTGCCGCTGTTGTTGTTGTTGCTATTGTAATGGTTATTGCTAATATTATTGTGACCGTTGTTATTGTTGCTGCTGCTAGCTGTGCTGCTGACCGTATTGCAATTGCTGTTGCTGCCGCTGCCGCCACTGCTGATGCTGCTAATGGTATTGCCATTATTGTTGTTGTGGTTGTGATTGTTGTTGCTATTGCTAGCATGGTGTATATCCGCTGTAACGGTATATGTAGTCTGCGATGCGGCCACCGCTTTCGGCAATTTACTAATACTTGCATAGCGATGATATTCCGGGGATATGGACTCCTGCCGGTTATGCTGCAAAGAAAGTAGAAGAAAAGAAAAAAATGTATTGAAAAAAAAAACATAAAATTGTGGGCAAAAAGTTTTTCATGTATGGCAATGGCGGTAATGGTGGGCTTCGGTAGAAATATTATGTTTTCTAGAGAAGGAATCTAATAATCAAATTTGCTTGCAGCCTATTGAGCATTTCAAACAAATAACAAAAAAAATGTGGCAACAAATATACACAGGTCAGTTTACCGCATAACGTTTGCGGCGTTGCCACTTATCGGTGATGAAAGTTTAAGTACACACGAGTACGAGTATTCTACTCAAAACGAAGATGAATGGCGCGACGCAAAGTCGTTTCATGGATGTGTGATTATGTTGAAACGTTGCGGTTTCACCTTTGCACCACAGTGGCAGTGGTGAATTTTTTTTTGACGGGAGGTGAAGATATTAAAATTTTGTAAATGACAAAGAACTCAAGGAGAGGAGGTGTGTGGGGGTGATCCCATAAGCACATACTATTTAGATGTTCTAATAGGGTGAGCCTCCAAATACATATATACTTAGCCTACAAAAAAGCCTACAAAAAAAAATATTTGCAAAATTGCGACTTTTTTGTAGTATGGTCCGATGCACTTAAACTCGAGGATCTTCAACTCCTTTAATCCAGCTAAGAATGAGTTTTACGAATTTCTGAAAGTTAGGCAGTAGGCAGAGAACAGTTTTCGCTTTCCACGGAGCAGATTCGCCGGTGAAGTCGATTGTCTGTTTGGTCTCTGGTGTGTACCTGTGGATTTATGTTTCGTCGATCATCACAAAACGAAAAATTTTCACAAGTTTGCGGTCATGCCCGAACAAAACAATGATTCCGATTTGAAAACTTTGAAACTAACCCTCTACGAGAATGTACAACATGATAGGAATAGGGAATAGATCTCGCGACTACGGCATCATCAGGCGGTGAGGCCAAGATGGTTAGGTTGAATGGCTGATCCATCTACATGGCGAGAGGAATCGCACTGACTAGATTGTTATGTAAAGTGCTTTGCGAATCCAAATGATAAAATTCTGTAATTGGAAATCAACTATCGGCAAAGTGCTGTAAACTTAACACTATTCTACTTAAGTGTTTTACTAGTATTACATCAACCTGGTTGTCTCTGGATCACCTAGATGTTCAAAAGTATGTCATTCGAGATAATTTTGCCTTGAATAGGCATTTGAGGAGGAAGTCTTGAGATTATTCTATCTAAACTTTTTACAAATAGCTGATGCAACTGGCATCTAGTAAAATATTACTTCTTACCGCATCAATTCTGATCGGACAGTGTCCATTTTGAACTCCTACAACCATTGAAAGGAGGAGTTTGCTGAGAACGCAGAGTTTACTAGACCACGCTGATATACGCTGGGCCAGTGACGCTAATTACTCATTGAATTCCCAACAGAATTGGTTCTTCATTGTCGGTACCAATTTCCAACCTATCCATTCATTCGACTAAGAACTCTAATATAGATTTGCGATGCTATTAGGCAAATAAAAAACCTCACAGTCGATACTAAAGACACCAGATGACTTCCAGAACTCAACTAAGAATAAATAACTTCTAAAATTTTAAAAGAAATATGAAAATTGAAGAGCCAAGTATCATACTATATGAGTACAAACGGTACGCATGACAACCATTCTAACGTAACCAGAACAGAACAAGACTTTTTTTAACAAGAACTCTGAACTCGGTAGCATAACTCAACATTTTTTCGAAATAACAACCATAACTTTGCAGTGTTTCATAAGAGATTACTTCACTATTTTTTCGAGTACTTAGTATTGCTGCAGCCGCGTTTAATAGTTTGGTTGGAATCGTCGAAAAAGTTATATGTCGCTTAAAAATTCTGAAAATCTCGGTTTCGTTTAGTTTACAGATCGCTCATGAATCATGTACTTCGGGTTTTGAAACCCTTCTCGCCTTTATATCTGTCAATAACCCAACTAGCCACCACTGGGGCACATGAATGTAAACTTAAGCGGTTGTAATATTTGCGTACATTCTTCTCGTTATCGACACCAGCTCAGAATGAATCTTACAATGCGGTAACAAATCGCCGAGTCGCGACCGAGTCTAATCAAATTAGTAAAGAATTTAGGAACATGCTTCAATATGACTTGAGTACAAGCATACATATAACTACATAAATATAGGGTGATCCATTTCGAGGTCCTCTACTTTTTTAAAGAAGAAACATGGGAACTTCAGATTTAATGGAAAATGTTTATTATCATTCCAAATAACGTTGTTTGCCTTTTATTTTTTGAAGGTTATCTCTTTCAAATGTTGGCCGATGACTCGTTCGAGCATTTCGACTGGTAACTGGCAAATGATATGTGTGATGTTTTGCTCCAAAGTCTGAAACGAAGCGGGTTTGTTCGCATCGACCTTAGACTTTACATATCTCCACAGCACCAATCGACCGGTCCAAAACGCGAAATTATCTGCTCACCGAAGTATTCCATTGACTGATGCCTTGTGTTGGATGTGGCGCCGTCTTGTTGAACCAAATGTCGCGCGAGATCACGAGCTCCAATTTCAGGCACCAAATAGTCGGTTATACTATATACAAATTTATACATATACTATGTAGAAAATAAAGTGAGTATTTTAGTAAAAATTGCGGATACTTTGTTTTTTTTTTTACTTGCGAAATGTTCAGTTATCCGCCGTTTAAATACTTATGAAATTAGATAAAGGTTCCCTGTGGCTTTAGCACATGGCAGACAAACATTAGTGGTTTGAATAACGGTATATAACAAGTAGAAATACAACAAATGGCGGAAGAGTTGAGTTTAGAGTTGAGCAACAGGCGTCACGCATTGATTAGACACAAGAATGGAAGATAAAAAGAAAGAAAATAAGGTAAAAAGAAAGAAAACAAGGTAAAAAAGCAAGAAAATGGGGTAAAAAAGCAAGAAAATGGGGTAAAAAAGCAAGAATATAAGGTAAAAAAGCAAGAAAGGAAGTTGAAAGGAAAGAAAGGTAGAAAAAATAACAACCATACGAAAGCTAGTCGTTAGAATCCAGCACAGCCAAAGCTACGTCTTCCGTTGAGCTCAGCAAAGTTTAGCGCGTAGGTTTTACACAGCAAGCCTTCGTTCTAAGCGCTTACCTTTTCTACAAGTTGGCGAGACGCTTGCTTTATTGTTTATCGTACATTGTTCCTGTTGCTAATCATTTTACTTTAATCATCTTTAGACGTGCAGTCAGTGGGCTGGCGAATGTCTCGCATGCGCATGTATCCAGCTGACGACGTCGCTGGCGAAGGCATGTCAGAAAGGAAGACTGAGGAGGATGCCAGAGTAGTTGCTCTAGGTTAAACAGCAAACACATGCACGTTTATGCGGCTTCGCATGTCTTTACTCTTGTCACGGTTCTCAACTGGGCGTTTAGCTCATGCGTGTCGCGTTTGTTCTACGCTTTGATACTCTGCTAAGCGGTGCGTGTTTACTGGGTAACATATGCACTGGGTTCTTGTTTTAAGTAAAAAAAAAAAGTAAGAAATATTCATACAACAACAAACTTTTTGCGTTGGCTGTCACGTTCATTTTTATTTTATATGTATCCAACCTAGTTGCTGTTATGTTTGGTGTTCGGCCAAAATCAATTTCATTCACGAAACTCGGCTCTCATATCGGCTGTCTACGAAAAAGTACAAAAAAACTAATTGCTGCAAGTGGGCTGGTAACAACAGTTGGTTTGCACGACTGATTGGATTTGGCACAAACAAATGGTCAATCGAAGGCACAGTGGGTGAGGTGTGTGTAAAAAATTAAAGAAAAATAAAGTCATGAATGGGATAATATAACATTAGTAACTAAATGTTTGACAGAAATCGGTAGGTCGATAAAGTGGCCTAGGCGTCACTCCTAGGCTTTTATGGGGTGCGTTGTGAAGCCACTGGGACAAAAACAACACACACTATATTGTATCCTCTCTGAGCCCCCTGTGGTTATTATAGAAAGTGGTCTTGGACTGAGTAGGCCATTGAGAAGTAAAGCCCTCTCGCGACGTACAAAGACCAAACTCTATAAGTCACTCATTATTCGCGCCCTGCTTATTGTGTAGCGGCATGGACGATGACAATATATGACGAGTCGACGTTATGAGTTTTCGAGAGAAAGATTCTGCTGAAGATTTATGACCCTTTGCGGATTGGCAACGGCGAATATCGCATTTGATGGAACGATGAGCTGTACTAGTTATACGACGACATAGACATAGTTCAGCGAATTAAGAGACACTGGCTACGCTGGAGAGGTCGCTTTTCCTCCAGCTCTGAAAGTATTCGACGCAGGAACTGCTGGGGAAAGCAGAGGAATAGGAAGATCTCTACTTCGTTGGTAAAACCAGGTGGAGAAGGACCTGGCTACACACATCCTCAGTTGGCGTCAAACAGCGAAGGAGGCGCGCTGTTGTAAACTCGGCTATAACCGCGGTTCGTGAATTTTAATGAAGATGTCCTTCAACATATCAACACAAATTTTCCCGGGTTAGTTTCTTTTTCACGTTTGGATACAGAAATAGTCACACGAGCCAAATATGTGGAATAGGGCAGCTCATAGTTTAATTCCACCAATTTGGCTTTGGAGAAGTTTCAAGCCGATGAGTTGCAGTGTTAGAAAAGTACTGTTTTCTTTGCCAAATTTTATTTCTGTAGTTCGGCATCGAATTGGCTCAATAATTCGTTATAGCAGAGTCCAGTGACAGTTTTGACCCTCTCCAAGAAGTCGATGTAATCTGTCTTGGGAATTTTAGAAAACTGTGGCTATTACCTTTCCAGTCAGCTAACAACAGTTTCAGGCCTCCTCAGAGCTAGTTCGGTGTGTGACTGTCCACTGTTTCGAATATTTCTTGATCTCAGTCATGTACCAATAGACCCATGCATCGTGGACAGTCTGGCAACGCCGCAGAAATTTCTTCAGAGTGTGCTTAAACAGCGTCAATCAATTTGAACTACCGACCGGTATAGAACTTTCTGCTACTTTTCCAAAATCCGTGGCCCTACCCGCTTCTAAATGCGGCCAAAACAAAACTAAAAGTCTGATTTAGCTGAAATTTTGACCGTAGTCATCTAAAAGAATGTAATATGCGAAAGTAAATTGCTCTTTTAATAGTAGCGCCAGCAGGTGGTGAGTCTAAGCAGAGAAATAGAGGTAAAATCGGGGCCAGGAAATAAGTGTAGAGAGTTTTTGGAGCAAAAACTGTACAAAAAATGGTTTTTGACCACCAGGCACACCTATGAACTCAAAACACAGTAGGTCACCGATCTCCCCCACTCTCCTTTATTGAGGATATGTACCGATGAGACTGCCTTCATATTACGTGCATTTATATTAAACTGTGTAAGAATTGCAGCTCACATATATTTATAACGACGAAATTGGTATTCACACCGCCTAGTGAGCACTTGGACAGACAACGTCAGTGTTATGGACAGGCTGTAATTAGC